>NW_025955025.1:0-221540 GCF_022376445.1 Fomitopsis serialis
GTGAGCGTCTCATATAGTTCCTTGTCCCACAAATCATTCAACCAGAAATATTCCGGGACCTCGAGCGCGTTGAATTCAGTGAGGCTGGCGAGCATGACCGGGCCTCCATGGACCGGCGCGATGTCGACAGGCCGCACAACATTCGTGAGCGGGATGACCTCACCCGCACGCTGGACAACTCCTCCAGCATCCACATGAAGGCGTCGTCGCAGCCGGTACATGAGGATGTCCGCGGTCTTGCAGGGATGCCCATAGTCATCCAGGTCAGCAAAAGCGAAGTCTTGGATGTATACCAACGGTGTCTGCAGCCGTGCATGGAGGACGCAACCTTTGCGAGGGAGCGGTTCGAAGACGATGCGGACTTGAGCAACTAGCGATCCTATAATTTGGCGAGGTTTAGTATGAGCTACGTCGAGTATCTGCAATCTGTCACTCACCATGCTGTCGTAATTCTCCATTCGCGGTCAGGCTGTCAACGAGGACAGCATCGCACATCCCGGAGTCATAGTGTTCGGTGGTATTGCACGCAGAGTCTCGGGTTCCAATCGAACGGCATCGTCGTAGGTCGATAGCGTTTGGATCCGATACGTGTGCCACACATGCACATAATCGAATCCAGCGTCGTGAGAATTCAAAGACCAGCGTACAACACCTTGTCGGCTGTCCAGGTCGTAGCCTTGGATATAGTCGACTACGGCTGCACGGAAATCAGGGAGGTGGTATAGAGCTGGGATTTCGTTGATATGATGTGTCGCGGTCGGTTTCTTTGTGAGATGGAAGGCGACATCTGAGTTATCTGCCCTGACGGACCCTGTCGCAAAGAGATTGCGTGATGCTCGTCGGCCACGAATGCATCGCTCGGCACCAGTACCAGGCAGCGAGTGTGCCACCCACGTACGTGCCACACCAGCAGAGGACGCGTCGTTGAGATCGACAGTATCCATTCCAGCGACTCCAGGGAACACGTTCAACAGTCCGGCATCGTGCGCCTTGAAGAGCGAATAGATCTCGAACATTTGTAGGCGTTCTATGCGGTCAAGATGGCGTGCACATTGTGATCCGTAGCTGGTCCGTTGATGATTCGTGAACATGGTAAAAGGCTTCTTCGCTTCCGTGCGGAGTAGGTGCTCTACAGCGTCGCAGCTCCACTGGGGGAGCGCACCGTGAGACAATATGGCGGGAACGAAATTTGACAGTAATTCGAGCTTCGGGATGTGCCAGTGGTCTAGCGAGCCACGGCCGCCCGCGTCCATGATGGCTTGTTTGTTCTCGTGGAAAACACGTAGGTTGGTCTCCATGCGCGCCAAGGAGGATGGCGTATGTCGAGGACTCTGTGCTGCAAGGAGGAACTCGATGATCGCGCGCATTGCACGCATGAACGCAGGAGTAACAGCGCCTTCAATAGCGACGACGGTGGAGCGCATGACCTCCCGATACATACGCCCCGTCATTTGCTTCACTTCGGAGACCTGGCGCAGCCCAGCATAGCCGATCCGTTTGTGCCGTGCATTGAGGCGACGATCCAGTTCGGCAGGACCAACATGAATCTGACAGGCCTTGAGGAAGTGGTCCCAAAATAACTTCGCGTCGGCGTGCAAGAGGTCGGGAACACTCAAAAGAGAGGGATCAGTGAGATGGTAATCGCGCCACCAAGGTTTGTGTACGCCATTGAGGCCTACTTTAGCGCACTCGCGCGAGAAGTCGTGGACTCGCCAAGGGTCGACTTTCTTTGCGACTTGATGAATCAGGTCTAGTGTGTGCGCTTTCGTACGTGGCGCATGCGTCAAGCCGTCACCGAACTGCTTGGTAGTTGCAAGAGAGACAGGGGAGACGGAGGGACCAACAGCGGTCATCGAGAGTTGTTCGGGGAGATCACCGCAGAGAGCGACGACTGGGGGAAAGACTAGACGTACGTTGCCGTACCCATCAGCCATCTCCTTCCCGTATCTGGCCGCCCACTTCAGCTTGTGCGTTATGATGTCCATGGCCTCATGCATCACACGATTGGCCAGGACACCGTTGTAGTCGTGGTGTACATCGAACTTCGGCACAGGGAGGTAGGCAACGCACATCCAGGCGTTATTGGAGAGATTCGAGCGAATAGCACTGGGTATGGTTGCCAGCGTCATAAGAAGTGGATGCATCTCGATGTCACCAGTGTTGCTCGTCACTGACAGTTTGTCTGAACCAAACTGAATCGGGGAAACGGTGGCGCCAAGCGGAAGCTTGTTCTGTGAAGATATACGGACAACAGGTTTTGTCAGCAAGCGTCAACAAGATTGAAGATCTGAATACAGTACCTGAATGCGATATGCAAGACAAGCGGTGTTGAAGTCCGTTATGACTCGCTGACCGTATGCAGTGTGAATGGCGTTTGGCCCCGGAGAGCAATAAGGGGCGAGTATGGGGTTTCCGACCATGTATTCCAGGCATTCAAGTCCGTCACGCCAGATGAGCAATGGTTGCTGATGGCGCGGGGCTACATCATACCCCTTGATGGTGATTTCAGTTGTACGCCAGGCTGGACCGGATGGGAGCACCTCGATCCATGACCGTAGGGTGTGGCATGTACGAAACGAGGGTGGCCCATGTGTGCGAACCTACATTATCATTGCGTTAGAAGCTAATGACAGCCATGTATACACTCAAAACACATACCCAGCCAAGCTTCAAGAATTCGTCAATTTGAGTGGACGTCAATCGTTCATTCAACCACCGTGCCAATTCCACTTCTACAAGGTCAGCGAAAGGAAAAGCTGGGTTCGTACGACGTTCCTTGGCATATTTATCATGTTCAAAGGCTTCAAATATGTTTGGAAGTCTCTCGCCCCTGAATCGGTGAGCACACTGAGGATGTATGCTAGACGTCTCGCCAGGGCCAGCCTTCGACGCCTGTTCCTGCGTAAATGAATATGGATGTTTGGTGCTGATGTGCGTGATAAGCTGGTCATAGGCAGCAAAGACGAGCCCACAGTCTGCGCATTGGACAGCAAAGCCATTGTTGTAGGGGTTTTCATGGAGACTGGCGTCCATTGGAGTGGCAAGAGCATCCGCGTCAAGGGTCGTCACTGGACTTAGTGTGAATGCAGTTGAGTGTTTGACACGTGCCGCATCTCTACAGGAAGGCAGCCTCACTAAGCAAACACGGTGCGCCTCTCTTTCTTGTGCTCCTGTCATGGCTTCACCTCAAACTCAGCAGCAGCAATCCCTGGAGGCGGAACTGCCTCAGTGGACAGAGTCCTCCGCTGGCACTGACTCAGAGCCTCAGACCTCTACTCGTACTGACCATCGTGGCCGCTCCGTTGGGCGGCATCACCTGGTAGAAGACCTCCGAAGGTCTTTGTACAGCCACGACGAGGCTCATGTCCGATACAATCCGTACCCACAGACCCCCAGTAGTCACCGTTACCTCGATGCCTTTGGCTCGACAGACGTCATACAGGCACTCTCACGTAACTTCCCCTTGGCCATAGCTATCTCAGTGAGTGCATCGTCCCAGCATTCTTGTATCGCAGTCAATCTAACTGCTTTACTTGAGGCCGAGCCTATCCAGCAGTCCAAGCTCGCTACTCTCTCTGTCCGCACCATCACAGAGATGCTCAAAGCTGAGGGGGTGTCGCGCGCTGCTCGCCGCAGGGAGCTCACCACAATGAAGATCCAAATCGCAGAGAAGCAACGACAGATCGCCTTACTCAAGTCGCTCGTCCACTCTCAGGAAAGCTGTATCCAGCTAGCCGATGTCCATTTCGGTCAGCTGGAGAAGCATGCCCGCCAGCGCGACATCGATGTTGATGCTTGCATCCACGAGGATGAGGAGAGCGTCAACCGCTACTTGGAGGGTGTGGAGCCACAGTCCCCGGCTCATGACTCTGAGGAGAGCGAGGACGATGAAGAGGGCGAAAGGAGCAGTGACGGTCTTGATATGTCCAGCTCTGACACCGCTGTCATGGTGGACGGATTTGGCGGATACGAAGCTGTCAAGAAGGCCTAATGCCGGGCCTTGAGCGACTTGTCTACGGTACGTAGTATATCCTGTCATCAACGCCAGCCTGAGGCTGAGCGACTTATGTGTTCTACAGACATTCTCGTCCGAGTCACTGCATATCTTCGCATCACTTTGATCCATCCTATCACTTTCTTCCAGTCCTCACGTACCTCGGCCTCAGGCTTGTATGCTCCTTTTTCCCACTTTCCCATGACAGCTTCACTGCTTTGGCCAGTGGCTCGAGAGTTGATTACTGTTGTACTACGTTGTTGTGCCGAACTTGAATGTAATACTACCATGCGATGTGTCCGATATAGAATCGACGTCTGATATATATAGAACTGGCACATGCAGTTCCCATGTGCAAGCTGACGAAGAGCTCTTGCACGCTCCTCAGACTCAACGACAACCTCGCTCAGTACCCTGTAGTATGAGTCGTCTGGAGCGTGAGTCCAATACTTCAGTCCAACGTGGTCGGGCAAAGGGACCAGTGAAACCAACACAGCGAAAGGTAGGTATCCAATCTGCCCATCATAATATCACTGCTGCAACGCCTTACTGATCTTTCGATTGCCAGAACGTACGCGCTTTCCGTGCTGCCGACATGAATCCATCGGGAAACCCTCAGATGCCTCAAGTTGGGATCCCATCTGAGCAACCATTGGAGTCAGAAGCATACAAGAGTTACAGGACTCCTGCGGAACAGGAGGTGCGTCGCTGTTCAATTATTTTCTGACCAACTGAGCCATGATATATTTATCAAGGCATCAGTGCGGGCGCTGCATCAGTACACGGTGCAGTCTGCCGGCGAGGGCTCGACATACACAGGCCAGCACGCCATAGGTTCAGTTCAGCCTGCTGGCTCTCAGTATGCTGTGCAGCCTACCACGGGCCTAACGTACACGGGCCAGCCTGCCACGGGCCCAATGTACACGGGCCAGCCTGCCGCGGGCTCAACGTACACTACGAGTTCTGTTGAGGGCCCTGCTGGCTCTCAGTACGCCACGCAGCCTGCTGTGGCCTCAATGTACATAGACCAGCAAGCCACAGGCTCGACGTACACAGGCCAGCAACTTGACGCCATGGGCTCGACGTACGCCGCGAATTTCGTTGAGCCTGGTGGCTCTCAGTATGCCGTGCAGCCTGCCGGGGGCTCGACGTACACAGCTCAGCACACCATGGGCTTGGTTGAGCCTGCTGCCGGCTCGATGTACGCAGGGCAGTATGCCATCGGTCTGCCAGGTCAATCAACGGAGGCGGCAGCCAGCTATCCTATGGACGCCCAGGCCACCGAGAGCGGTGGCTATTTGACGGGTACGACTGGCTATGGGGACCACCCACAGCAATACAGTACCGTATCGCTCCCGATGCAGCCTGACCCGGCGAGTACGCAAATTCTACAACCACAGCCTCCGCAATACCATCCGGAATACCTTATCGCACCGCCGTCCAGCATAGGCCCGGAACGTTACCCGATCAGAGACACAAGCCGTTCCAGGGCTGCCCACCCTTACCATAGTACCGCCTCTACTGCTGGCGCCAACCCGGGCCTTGTGGGCCACCAGGCGTCGGGAATGAGAGTCCCTGAGCCAATTCCCCTTGAGGAGTACGGACTCGGAGGTGGAGGCGCACGTGTGATGAACACTAGGCAGATATCTGGGAATTTAACCCAGTCTCACAGGTCAGGATCGCGGCCTACTCAGCCGCCATCGCTCAATACGAGGCGGCCTCAGAGCAGTAAGTTGATTTGGAGGCTCAGGTATTTTGCGTGAATATCAGTTGATGATCATATGACCTGCAGGATCGCCGGAAGACAGTACAAATCAACAGCAAGTCATAGAGAGGCAACCCCAGTTCGAAAATGCCATGCGGTCTGCTGCCCAGCCAGTACTAGTAGTACTCGAGGACCTGTCCAACGAGGAGAAGAGAATCTTACGAAAGAAGTATACAGATACCGCCAGGCCGGGCATCCTTGAGTTCCTTGTGTTGACGTCTCCCTTCCCGTCCCCGGACGCATTGACTGACAAGTGTAACGAGCTCTTGAGGCTGCTACACAACGAGCGGAAGCTCGACATTGAGACTGTTGGAGAAGGCAAGAAACGCTTCAAGGCGTTCACGGACGAGAGGCTCCAGAAGATGGTGAGTCCTAGTAGGATTCCAATTATGTTTAATACCTCACGAGTCACGACATTAATTCACAGCTTAGGGAAATCCCTGGTACTCTTCGTGGGCTCTTCAAACAAGCGGCTACGTATCTGGTCCCGGTCCTCCTGTCCGGCTTCGGACCTCCCGGTATGCACTCGCTCGCCACCGACGACGTCACACGTCTTGTCGATGTTGCTCAGCTATGCGAGGAGAGGCGTATATCCGTCTGGAGGTATCTTGCTGCATCTCCGAGCTCTACAGGGCTTCTGCATGTTCTCGACGCCGAGGTGAGAACTCGGGCTTATGTCAACTGTTCTATACCTTTACTGAATAGTTCCCGAAGGGCAATGTCACGGCCCCATTTGAGAGAGATGGCATCGTCCCTTCTGTTCTGGATGCCGTCATTTTCCAGCGTCAAGGCGGTCTGTATTACACCCACACCCATCTCTTCTCTGAAGGTGTCCCGGACACGCTGGTATCTTTGGCGGCTTCAGCAGTGATCTCGAGCCTGCGTGAGTTCGAGAGCGGTAGACGCTCCAGCCGTGATTTCTCCCGCGATGCGAACAACACCGGGTGCGAAAACCTTACCAGATACGTTCAAACTGTCAAGGCCTCTGCAACACTGGGTGAGCGTTACAACTGTGTTAATCTCAATGTTGTCCAGCACGGCAGGTACGTCAGTTCTCACATTTTCTACTCAATATACTGATTCGGAGGACTGTATCTCAGAGGGTGGGGACCAGAGTAGGTGCTGAGCATTTGCGGGGCAACAATGGGTCTTTGCCGTGAGTTGCCTAAACTGACTCTCACTCAATATTCAAGACACTGACCTTCGACCCGCCACTCGCTATGTCATGTAGCCTATCGGAACGAACAGATGTATTGTACTTGTATAAATCCAGGCGCCGGTGCCACAGTTACGTCGATGAATGTAGTAAGAAATTCCATTTTTTTCTCTTAGCCAGCCGCAGACAAATGCGTTGCAAATGCGCTTGGAAAACTAAGATATGATTAACGCGCCACCTAGGGGGCCTCTGCTCCTAGCCCAATAAGAATCTATGCCGCCCGTACCCTTAAGATCGATCACGGGCGATGCGAATTGGCAATTCGACGACTTTGCAGATGCACACCCTGTGATCGGGTCGGCGCTCTGACCTGACCACGACCTGAGAAACAAGGCCTCGACAGCCTCCAGTGTAGCACCAGCAGACCTTATGCGGCGAGCTCACGACGACCTCCCCGATTCAAAAGCGTGACTTGAAGATGTGCTGCTGGCACACCGTGAGAACTCACGCCGACGCTTGCAAGTCTCTCGTGAGTCGTCGTGACCTTTCTCCCTCCTCTCATCTCCCCCCCATGCAACTTCGATGAAATCTTTGTCTCTGTCTGCGGCAGTCGACGACACAGCTGTTGATACATGCTACAGGTACCTCAGCATGTGTCCGGGAATTGCCAGCGTTGTCGCGAAGGTGAGTCCTTATGTGTTCCTGAAGGTCCCAAGCAGCGTGGTGACTCCGAGAGTAAAGCTCGGAGGCTCTCCGTTGTCTTGCAACTTGAAGTGAACATCAGATAGTGGGTCATCCTTGTTTGATGTGTTGGTACTTGCTCATGCTTACTCGCCATCACATGCATAGGGACCACGGGCTATGCCTATGGTACTGGGTCTTTTGGTGGTGTCACACAACTTCGGTGAGCCTGCATCTGTCATATCGACAGGAAGACAAGAACGAGCAACATCAAGTCACAGGTAAGTGACCAAGATCCTCCTCTCGCGCAAATCTGAGCCAACTGACCACCGTGATAGACACTGGCCCACCGCCTCACAGCCTTTCGCCTCAGCGTCCAAGCACAACGTATTGTCCGTTTCGGCTTCGCGAACTGGCCCGAAGCGAGTGTCCAACTGAGCAAGCAGTGATTGCCCTTTCGGATTGTCGCCGGTTTTCTCTTTGACCGTCGCCTGCATCGCCGACGATTCGCCATCGGTCGTCACTGATGCGCTGACCGCTCGGTCGAGAGTAACCATAGTTCGTAGACCAGTATATCGTATTCACTCCAGTATCGTAATGATACAATACATATCATCATTTTCTGCATTATTCAATCACGAGCCCGCGATTTGTTCCAACAAATTCAATGGTGCGACTGGTAGTTCTGAGGGGTCAGTAGTAGTCTGCTTCAAAATGACGGCCCTACACTGGGACAGCCCGTTAGCGGAGTTACATAAGCCACTTCATCTCCGAAACGCGTGCGCAAATCTCGACGCGCTCGACGCGTCGCCTTTGCTCGAACCCCAGCCTGACGATGGTAAGGCTCTTGTCGATGTTCATCACGGTCACGAACGTTATCGTGGCGCTGTTCGTGGGCCGGGTGCTGCTCGTGGTCCTCGTCAGTGAGTATTCGTCGTCGACGGATCTTGAGCGTGTGCTGATCAGTGCGCTGTGCAGCGATGGGTATGGCCCTGACAGGCGGCGTGGCGAACCTGTTGTTTGCGCTGATCAACCCCGTGGCGACGTACTGGGCGTTCGGCGCGGACTTTGTGTTTGCAGCGGGCACGCTCTTCGTTGCGAAAGTGTGTCTTCCGTACGACCAGAGCGTCGGCGGCCCGGTGTGCTCTTCCAGAGCATGACTCAGGTGTGTGTGATGTCTCCGTATTGTGTGCGTATGGCTAATATAATGGGTCCTGCAGCTCGGTGTGTCGTTCGGTTTGGCGATTACAAGGATCGTGTACGACTCGGAGCTCAAGAAGATGTCTGCGAAGGACGGCTTCGACGTCGACGGGACTGCCCACTCTCACCTGCTCGCCCGTTTCTACCTGCCAGGCAGCCCTCGCCCTCATGATTGCTCTCGTCGCCCGTCTCACACGCTTGCCCGCCCACTACCCACCCGCTTGCCCGCTCTCGTCCGCCCGCCTCCGTCTTCTTGATGACTCGCTCGCCTACCTGCTCTTGTCTATCCGCCCATCATGCCAACACGCCTGCCTGCAAACTCACCCTCCTGCTCGCTCGCCAGCGCTCACTGTCAGCTTGCTCCTTACCTCGCTCGCCCGCCATTTCGCTGTACCCCTCGCCCGCCTCACACTTGTCTGTGTACTGCTCACCTGTTCCGCTTGCTGACTGTCTCGCCTGCCCACCACCTGTCATCCCTCTATCCCCTCTCGCTCACTGTCTCGCTCGCTCGCTATCTCGTGCGCCTGCTGTCTGCCGACTGTCTCGCTCACCGACTGTCTTGCTCGCCGACTGTCTCACTCGCCCGCTGACTTGCTGTCTCGCCATCTCGCTGTCTCACGCAATGTCCCGGAGTAAGAACCACAACTTCAAAAGCATCCATGTGACTGTTATACCCACACCTGCACAGCCTCTCATCCACGGTTCTTCTTGCACGCGCCCTCTCGCCTGCGCTCTCATCTACTCGGCCAGCCGGCCACCCACTCACCTGCACGATCGCCCATGCGATTGTCCACACGTTCACACACCCACTGCCCTGTGGACCCGCCTACTTGCACGTAGACCCAAAAGCGTGTATGAGCGAACGAAAATACGGGCTACGAGAGTGATGATCTCGAAGCAGGTGTACGCCGGACGAGTACAAATCATTAGTTTATGTATTAGATTATATCGTGATAGATCTCAGTTCTGCCACCTGCCGATCTGCCGCTGCCACCCGCCGAGTCGCCGTGGCCACGGCATTGCTCGGCCATCACAGAATGGGTAGCAAAGGGGCTGTCCCGGTGTTGGGGGCGCGTTTTGAAGCAGACCCTTAGAAGACCGTCCTCTCCCCCACTCAAAGAGGTTTTCTTTAGGGTCTGCCTAGGGGAGACTAGGCCAAACCTGGCCCGCGTGTATGGATCGTGCCATGGATGCATGACCGTGCACGCTTCTCTCGTACGCTGCTCTACTCTGACATGCGCACACCCCGGCTCTGCGTGTATGGATCGTGCCACGGATGCATGATCCGTGCATGCTTTGCTCGTACGGACGTCGCTGCTCTACTCTGACATGTAACACCCTGTCCTGGAACACGTCGTCAACATCATCATGATCGAGCAGAATCGGCCCATCCTAGAGGTTATCTCACCAACCTCTCAAACAAGCTGCCCGTGCTCGTACATGGAGTCAGCGAAGAGGCTTCGCACAGTGTGACGAACTCTGCGTATGTCGCTGAAGCAGTGAATCCGTCTTCCGACATAGCTCTTGACGTGTCTGCAGCAAAGGTCGTTCCCGGAATCAAAAGACAACAACAGCGACTGGTCAGACATGCTGACCTTGGCACGCGTCCTCTCCATGCGTGGTCCACGGCGCAGTTGGACAATCAGGTATCGCAGGTACGAGTTCCAGGAGCTCCCTCGGCGGCAGCAGTACTAAATGTCGGTCTCTCAAGTACCTCAGCCTGTCGAAGTCGTTGTGAATGGCGTTCCGCGGGCTCCGCAGGTCAAGCCTGCTCTGCCTACTCAGTCTGCTCGGCCCGTCCACCCTGATACGGGCAATCATCCTCCGCGGCATGCGTTCAAGCACGCCTCGGACATCCCTCCGCCACTCCAGCCGAAACGACCAGGCCAGCTTGTTGCTCCGTCACCCATTGCAGGACCTTCCACTCCCGCCTCCGCCGCCACACTCCCCAATCCACCTACGCCTGCGCACGTTGCGAGTTCATCACAGACTCCAAAATCGTTCAGCCACCCTCCTCCGAAGTCGGCGTCCAAAGTCAGCACTCAGCGTTCGAAGCCTAGTTCATCGAAACGCCAGTGCCAGCGCCAGTGCCCGCTCTCGGCGACGCGTCTACATTGACCGCCACCTTACCGTCTACGCTGACCGCTGGGCCAGACGTTGTACCAGACCCTTTGCCCGCCCCGCTGGAACCGCCAAGGCCAGCTGGTAATTCGAGATCAACAGACGTGACGGCGAGGCTACGCGACAATGGACTGGAGGAGACTTAATATGTAATGTCTACGTAGGGCTTCGCCCTCTGTGACAAAAAAGGGATAACAAACAAACAGATGTGAGCTGAGATGGGAGAGCCATGTCAAGGCTGGCCGCTACGTGAGTACCCGAGACCACGTCAGCTGTCATCTGGCGAGTCTTACACAAAGATTATAGCTTTAGGGTGTACTGAATCGATTTTTCGCTCCCTCGTCGAACGAGCATCCGGTCCCTATTGACCTCCTTGTCAGCGGTTCGGTCCCTTCGGGATCGGGTCCTTCATCTAGGTGGTTACTGCTACGTTGCATTCTACATAAGGTAGAATCAAATTGACGCGTCATAATAGTGCCGCGATGGTGGTCGCCTCCACACTTTCGTTCCTCGCAACCAAACCACAAGCTCGGCAAATCGACGACAGGCCAGCTGGTCGAGATGGCGACGGAGAACGAGCGGCGTGTCGGTACGTCTGCAGCCCACTTCATCCACTGCAGTTCATTCATTCCAGCGATTGCAGGCGTCAACAGTGGTGGAATGGACCAGGCCGCCTCAGTCATCTCCATGCCTTCGTGGCATTGTACATCACGTTCTTCCCCTTCCTGCACGCGGAGCCGATCTTCCTTTCCGTGTTACATACCAATCTGTGCGCCGCGTTCGTCTGTGCCAACTCGCTGATGGTCAGCGGCAAGGCTGTCGGCGAGTCTTATGCCATCCATCCTTGAAAACGCTCAAGAGACATATCAGGCGCAAAGACTCGGTACAACCTGCGCGTGGTAGAGACGCTCGCCGGTGCTTGCATCCACGCGCGTCACCTCAACGTCCAGCTGCAGCCTATCGATCGTCCGACCCTGTGCATCGTGTTTGAGCGGTGGCTCAGCTACACCGAAGCGAAGGGCCAGCCGACTGCGCTCGACACGGCCAAGCTCGAGGCGGGCCTGTAAAAGGTAATGCAGCAGGTGGACTGCGCCTGGCAGGGAGGGGCGACGACGAGCAGCTGGGGCTGACGATGGAGGAGATGATCAAGGAGGGCGGGCTGGACGAGGCGCTCTTAAATGAGGTATACCTGAGCTGGATCGAGGGTGCGTCTGCCTCCGCTGTTCGGCCACATCCACTGGACACTGACGCCGCGCCGTTGTCGATCTTCGCAGTCGAGGCGACGCACTTCCAGATCTACAAGCGCGTGAGGCACGTGTTCGAGGAGTCCGTACGGGTGATCCAGTTCCGCGCGCGGCGTGTCTCAGTCTGCGCGCAGCGGACTCGCCAGACCTCCCAAAGAGCGTGGTCCGGGAGCTGGGCGATCTCATGGACACGTCTCATTACAGCTCGAGCAGGTGTTCAGAGAACTCATGTCCGGAGACGAGCTCATCCGCATCGCGAAGGAAGTCGGGGCGTATGCATCCAGGATCACGGGGGAGTCAACGGCGCGAGGCATGTGTCTTGCTGTGCGGAGGAAGCTGATGTGTCCGGTGGTGTTAAGTGCTGGTCGGGGCGGGTGCACAGTGTCGCTTGTGGCTGAAGATAAGGTGGACACGTTCATTGAGAAGCTCGTGGCGACGTACCTTGAGGGCGAGGCTCTGAAGCAGGTCATTTTCGCAACGAAGCCGAGTAGCGGAGCATGTGGTGAGTCCCAGACCTTCATAATGCTCGCCGACACACATGTTGATGCAAAAACAGTGTCGAAGCTTGAGTAATCGTTGGTATGACGAAGGGAAAATGTACGAGATCAGTATCTGTGTCATTTCCCGCCCAAGACCCAGTCGTATGCAAGTAAAACCTTATTGACGTCAGCTACTGGCCGAGCAAGTCCGACTGCGCGCCGTCATCACGTCAACCTTCTCCGGTGCGCCTTCTCACCCTGTCAGACCGCTCGATACCCACTCAAACCTCAGTTTTGCCTCCCGCCCAGTTCAGAGGCAGTTCGTCCTCGTTCTTGACGATGCCCCCAGGTTCGTTCTACCAAGGGTTCCCATATAGCTTTTTTGCCATAGTTGCTGATGTCCGTCATTTGACAGTATGCCACCAGCCGGTCATTTATGGCGTGCAGCCATCTACCTTGGCTCTCCTTCATGGCAAGAGGAGGTTAGTTCGGATTCTCCGCCCCGCCGACGACACGCTCACAGACTCTGTCATTACGATACTGACTTAGGCTTTCCTTTCGCGTTGTTGAAAGTGCTGAGGATCGCTCCTAAGGATGGTCGAGGCCGCTTCTTGTTTCTGCCTTTCCGTAGAGTTTCTCCCAGTTTCCATATCTCCTGTCGGACAGGATGTGTTCCGTTGATTCGGTCTGGCCGCATATTGTGCATTCTTGTCGCGCCTGGGGTTCTTCGGAATATCCTGGTCGTTGCCAGTTGGTTCCGACCATGTAGACGTCGTTAAAGGTCATCCATGGGAAGTACCTCACCTCTCGTTGTATGTCTTTGTGTCTAATTCCTTTCCAGATGTATGCTTCCGTACAGTCTCCGAAGACCTCAATGTTGTCGATCGCGCGGATCATGTTGTCCACCCGATGCCTTGGTACGCTAGTTTTGCGTCGTTATCTTCGGTTTCGCTCCGCTGACCAGTAGTCTCCCGTCGATGCTCAGGTTTATCTCATCGGGCTTCAACCGGTGCGGGAAGTTGTCGCCGAAGGAAGGGTGTCGAATACGGCGATCACTTCGTGCGCCACATCATCTCTCGCAATTTTTACCACTTCGCTTCCTTGCTCAACGATCTGAAGGGGGATGTAGGTCTTCAGCGCCGATCAAGCTGCCACACTACTCCGCAAAAGCAGCCCGAGTTCAAGATTCTGGCAGGGATTTGCCAGGACTGCGAGTTGCGTTCGCGGCGACGTGGTCGGCAGTACCCAGGAGTCGCGCGAGATGTGGACGACTTCCACCGTTAGCGCGCACGACTCAGCGCTGTCCTTCTACCTACGCTAAACATCACTTTCTACAAAATTTACAAGGTTCGTAGCAAACGCCATCGGTACTTCCGCGACGTACATATGGTGATTAAACTGCGCAGATACTTTGGCCGTTCTTGACGATTCTGATGTGCCACGATCGCGCTGATCGCCGATCACGGTGGTCAGCGGCGAGCGAGCGAGCGGCACACGCCGATGGTGAGGGCGCGCTGGGAAGATGCCCAGCATGCGAACACGGCCGACGAACGGACCACGGGTGCATGAGGGAATGAATCGGAAGGATGGGAGAATGGGCAG
This sequence comes from Fomitopsis serialis, assembly GCF_022376445.1. Classification (NCBI taxonomy): domain Eukaryota; kingdom Fungi; phylum Basidiomycota; class Agaricomycetes; order Polyporales; family Fomitopsidaceae; genus Fomitopsis; species Fomitopsis serialis. The sequence goes on from NW_025955025.1 coordinate 14,243, forward strand.
GCGCAGGGCGCAGTCATGATGACATGAAGCGCGACGCGCACGCCGACCGCGAGCGTGCCAGGCGAATGCCCAGCACGCAGACACGGCGGACGAACGCGTGCGCAGGCGTGCAAGCGGGCACACAAGCGGGCCACGGCACGCACAGCGAGGGCGAGGGCGTGTACAAATAAGGACGAGATGCCCGAAGAGATCCAGGCGCAACGGGCGAATGAGGTTTACCTTACAAAGCCCGAGACGTGGTCTGCATCCCGGACACATCTGTCCCCCGGACTCGAGTCTATTCACCTCTCCACTACGGCCTCGCGCTCCGCCTCGCCCGTCGCACGCCAGGATTCCGGAATGGTGGTGACAGAAGCGGACCTCGCGGCGACGGCGAACCATCTCACGCGCGGGATCGAGCCCAACGCGGGTGGTGGCGGCGCGAATAACATCCACAGCGGCACGCAATACACGCGCATGTACGCGATGACGGTGCTTTCGACCCCGCGATGTTTTTGAACCCTGCTAGTAGGTCCAGCCTCTCGATGGAACAAGCGGCGGCGGCGAATGGCCAGGGACTTCATGCAGTCGGGAACAATGATGCGCTCTCAGCGCCGATGTCCGTCGTGTTGCTCAATGAGTATGCCGGCGAGGAGGGACTCGGATGTGCGGAGGACATTGAGGAGGACATTGAGGAGGAGTTCGATGCAGAGGATGAGTCACGGACGAGGATGATGATGATGATGATGAACTCAGCATTTATTAACCGCAACAAGCAAACATTATGCTACATAAGACGCGGCGGACGCCGGCCTGCACATGCGCGGGCGTTTAAACGCGCCGCCCAGACCTGCGTCCCGTTCGAGGGTAGTGTAGTAGTGTGTACGCGTGAGGTGTATATAGTAATGGTTAGGCAATCAAGGCGGGTTGTGAGGTAGTGTCTAATGGTGTGGTCTGAGGTCGGAACGTAGCACGCATGGTAATAAATAGCGAATAAGGAAGAAAAAAAGGGGTGTCCATACTGTCCATACTTGGCTCTCCGTCGTCCTTCTCCTACATAGGGGTGCAAGCCGGGATTGCCCCCCTAGTGCACGAGGTGTCGCCGGTGTTGTTGCCGCTGGTGTTGTTGTCGCTGGATGGGGGAGGTGGGAACGGTACGTCGCCGTGCAGCTAGTGCCGTTTACTCTTCGTCGTCCTCATTCTCATTCTCCTCCTCTCCTTCGTCTTGGCCCACGGACGAGGATGAGGATGGGAGCGTCGCGGCAACGAGGCGTTGTCGAGCGGCAATGAATCGCTGAGCATGAACCGGCCTACATAGCAGCCGCGCGAGGCCTACGCAGATGAGTACCTTCATATAGGGCAATCCGCGAATATGGCCCCGAAGCCGACTCCCGGAGGCCCGGAGGGAGGTGATTTAACTTAGCAAACAACTCAAGCTGCGATTCCGTGTCTCGCAGACTCATATTTGGATTTGCGAGCGTCCGCTACCTTAGCGTAGCACGGGCTTCGGCCAGTAGCGCAACAATAATACATGGCAATGGCAGCGCCAGTAAGAGGCGTTGCGCGTCCCCATTTCCGGAGCGGCGACACTGCCATAGCACAAGACGAACGGTTCGCGCGCATCGAGGACATCACCGCGCGCGGCGGGCGGGAATTGTGCTTCCTCGGCGAGGGCAATGCGGCTGTTAACTTTTGCCATATTTTGTTTCTGATACAGGAGTAGTGAAACCTATGATACGTGGCCGCCATGAGGAACCGGAGACAAATTTAGACACGGGGCAAGTGAAACCTGCACGGGGCAGTGACGCCAAGCCATTGCAAGTGATGAGATGCGCCGGAACATGTTTTGGCTGGCTCTGACATGTTTCAGTCTCAGATGCCAAGCATTGGCATGCTGCCAACACAGCCCCCTGACTCATCCTCTGTCTGACTGCCAGATCACATGTTGGCTTATCCATCACTGACTGGCAATAGTTACTTAAGCATTTTTCCTGCTATATATAGAGGCCTCTCAGCTCCTTCATCTCCATCAGTTCCTCCTCTCCAGCACCTCAGTGAGTCCTTTACCTCTTGGCCTCAGCTCTATGCTCTGCATTCTAAGGACATGATTGCAGAATATTACCTCAGCTAGCTCTCTGTCTCCTAATGGTGTCTACAAAAGATAAGACAAGGATTGCTTCCCAAAAGGCTGTCCAAAAAAAGAAGAGGCAAAACAGGACATCTGTAAAGTTTTCCCTTGCTTGGTGACATGGCAAGATGTTCTAATCCACCCTTTGTTAGCTTTACCTCACAGAAAAAATCCCTGTCAGGTACACAAAACCTGCAGCACCTGTCATTGAAGATGTCAGTATGCTAGAAACCCAGCAAATAAAAGTGGAGGGAACCAGGTATGAGTGAGAATAGTTCTGTGGCACATACAGCTGAAAACTGCCTTTCTTGCCAGATCTGCTCAGAGCAGGGAGCAAAGAGCCAAGAACACCATGAGGGCCTTCTACCAAAAGGCCTTCAATGCCATGGATGTTTTCAGGGTCCCTACTACTCTTCAGGCTCTGGCTGCTAGGCCTGTCTCTGAGGAAGGCAAACTCCAGGCCACCATCAAGATGCATGAGCTGATGGATGCTACTGTGCCTACCCAATGGTTTTCTGCCAGATGGGAAGATTCAAATGGCAAGACATTGGCTGTCAATTGGTCTTGGCAGAAAAAGGTAGATCATTTGACCTTTTAAAATCATCTTATGTTGACCAATATTGCCAGCTGCCAGATGCTGAGACCTCAAAGGATGGGACCCCAGAGAATAACCAGCCCCAAGTTAAACAGCCCAGGGTATGTCTGTTTTAGTCTGATATATAGGAATCTGCCCTTAACATATGCTTTTAGCCCTTGGAGTGCCAGTCCATTGGCAGAACCCAGGAGCACCATAAAGAAATGAAGAATGATTTGGTATTCAGTGGCTTGAGCGTCAGTTGTTGCTTCAGTATGAGTTGATCATACCTGATTATTCTTCTAGGACCTAGATGTGGAGACATTTCTTGTAGCTTCCCAATGTCTCACTGCCCATCATTGGCCAACCTATGAACTCAGAGATGGAAGGCACAACACAGACCTTATCCCAGGTCTTGCTAATGGGAATCTTGTCCATCTAGGAAGCAATCAGGGGTTGTACACAGAGGATCCTGCTCTTGACCCAGAACAAGTGATACCTTATGATGGAGTCATGGAGAGGACAGGCGTATTGCACTTGGTGGAGTCTTGGCTTCCCCAGGGCCACCCAAACGTATGTTCTAAAGCTGTTTGTAGCTCAAACTTGCTGGCTGACCTGTCAATTATCAGGGGAGGTTGGTTCCCTCCAAGGACATAACACCTCCTGGTGGCAAGGCCTTAGAGCTTGAACACTACTATGAAGCCACCAAGCATGTGGTGGAAAAACTGGCTCTTATGTTCCAGGTATTTTTTGTTGTTGTTTGTCCCTTTCACAAAGGGATAAGATCTGTTGTTCAGGTTGCTTTCCCTGAGGAGTATCTTCTCTATGAGAAGGCTTTTCAGGCTGGTGTATGGGAGCCAGCTCATCCAGGTCCTTGGCTGGGGAGGGCTGTGGTATGGAAACTACAAGTGGGGCCGCACAGGGATGGATTGGATGCAGGCCCTGCTTGTATTTTCAATTGCGGGCACTATACTGGAGGGGAGGCTATTCTCATTGACCTGGAGGCCAAGCTCAGGTATGCTAAGTCCCTCTGGCACTCAACATTCTATCGTTGACGTCTTCCAAAGCTACAGGCCAGGAGATGTCATCATCTTCTTTGCTGGGGCTGTCTACCATGCAGTAGCACCTTGGCTTCCAGCCCCAGTCCTGGATTTGCGCCTCCAAAAAGCCCACATAACTGCTGGAAGAGTTTCCCACGTGCTATTTTCTCCTCATGCCACAGTGCAGCGTTTGCATGACAAACCATACTTGTGGTGGAAATTGACATGTGATGGCAAATATCCCTATATTCCTCCCAAGCAGACTTGACTACATACGTGCTTTGAATCTAGATGGGATTGGCTGTTATGACATCTACCCAACGTGATTTGGCAGAAGTGGCTTTAACATTCGTCTTCCTCCTGCCTTGTCCAATTCATGCAAGCCAAGACTGTCATAGTTTGCACTTTGTGTGCCTTCAACAGGCGGCGCCACTGAGAGGCTTCGCTGTCCAACGCTTTGACGTGATTGTCCCCACGCTACGATCACTTTGCTCGCTTCCTGGACCACCTACAATATCCTACGCTTCAGCGCGTATGTGCTTTGTTCCGTTGGCTTTGTTCCTTTGTCTCTCATCACCTGCTGCGCACGAAGCGGCTCTGTATCTACTTAGCATAAATAGGGCTCCCTATGAGCCCTATAATTCATCCTTTCATCTCAATCCTCTCTCGTCCGAGTGGCGAAGTCTGCCTGCTACGACAGGTTGTGAAGTTATCGCACCACGCCGGGCGCGACATTGAACGGAGCCGGATCGACAGCAGTCCTAGGACGAGGAACAATCATGATGGTTGCAGACGTAGAAGGTCAGCTGAAGACCACTACCCTCAAGGATGTTGTTCACGCACCTGCAATCCCCCACAACCTTGTCTCCCTCGGACGTCTTGAAGCAGGCGGGAACAAGATCGAAATTAGCGACGGGGAGCTAGCCGCGAAGGACAAAAAAGGGCGTACCTTTCTTCGCGGCAGCCGAATCTCCCGCCACCAACGGGGTCAGGGAAGCGTACAGCTTGAGTGCCCACTGGGGAAGCCTCTCCACCCGTCCTCCATCACGTAGTGATCTGTCTGCGTGCAGATGCTCGCATCGGATAGGCCGTATGTGGGGTCAACTGCGCCCGATCTGGGGATACATCGAGAATCTGCGACGCATTAATCAGTATAGACCCTAACCTTTACGCTACGTGCGGGTGTTCGCCGACTTGTCCGGACTCTCGTGAGGTCTTGCGCGCAGCCGCCTATCAATTTAGCCTTTCTGACACCATGCCTGAGTTGTGTTTGACGTGTAGATCCCGAAAACGAGATCGCCAAGGCCATACGATGAGTTTCGAGCGAGGTATACCGTATTGGGCGTTGCGCGAAGGCGACGGCCGCGAGACGCGAGGTGACTGCATGAGGCGTGTGGCGCGGCGGGACCTTCAGCTTCATCCGCGGACTAAATATCGGGCAACCGTAGCGCACGTTGCGGCTGGAAATGTTCGACGCACATTCTGTTCACATCGTTTGCTGTCGTTTGCTTCCGAATGTTGCACTGCTTCGTTGTCGTTGTGCTGGTTGTGCTGCCCATGCACTTACATGTGCTTGCAGCAGGTCGAACCTACCGCGCCGCAGACTCATCTTGGCTATTCTGTATATGGCAGTATGTTACATAAGCATACTCTCCCCGAACAAAAGTCAAATATTGTATACTCCAATAGACTCCAACTTCCTCTCACGAACACATCAAATGATGATTGTTATATGTATGATGTATGTGCAGACACCTTCAAAATAAGTGAAGTGCGCGAGGACGGAAATAACAACCATACTTAAGCTTCGCCCCATCGAACGTACCACGTGACCTAAGACTGGGCTGAGCGAGCGCCGCAGTGCGTCTCCGAGTCTATGTAGTTTAGTTGACCGTCTTGTGATGCCCTCCGACTTCCTGCCCACTTGACACAGCGGTCCTCTCATGTCGCGCTCAACCTCAGCTGCAGTAGTCCCTGCTTCTCAGCCTACCAACGCAAGTCAAGAAGACCGCTTCCTCTGCGGTTGCGCGAGATGCTTGCGGAAGGACGACTGTTGGCGAACGCGAGCGACTTGGTACCGGCACGAATCTCAGCGCGAAGCTGACATTCAAGCGGGGCGCATTCTACGTCCGGACGCTACACTAAGGACTCTCGCTTGATTTCCGCGCGCACAGCGCGTTCGTGACGAAGAAGGTGCCGATGAAAGGGGGAAACGCGCACGGAGTACGATTCAAGCTGAGGAGCTCGATGTGGCTGCGATGACGGACGCGCAGCAGCATCACGCAGGTGCCGTATATCAAGCTGGGGCTAATATTCGTGATGGAGAGCAGGGAGGGGGAGACACTGATCCCGGTACGCAGTGCTCACTATGAGTCGTACTGACTCCTGCGTACATGGATGCATGATAATAGCCTCGAGTATCCACACGGGAGTCGCGACATTGGACATGTAGATGAAGCCCAGGATGCTCGTGCAGAGCCACCGTCTGAGCGGCAGGAGCTCTCTCAAAGCGTCGCTGGGATGGCAGTCCAGACCGATGCGGTGGCCATCCCTACCCTCGGATCGCTCCCAACATGCACTCTGGTATTAGTAATGCGGGCGGCACCGTTCCCGTCATCGAGATGGATACCACTGGCGCCGGCGCGGCGAACATCTACACTTTGTCTTCCTCCTCCCACCTCCAGGCCCCGAGGCCCCGGTATACGTTTCACTAACGTCGCCCTCTGCATCATACACGACGTGCACGCGCTCACCGAAGTCGCACACATCGTCGATGCGGCCCCCCATCCGAGTTGTCTGGCACGCGCAGCAGTACCAGTGCTCAAGCTGGCATGGGTCAGAACAGCAATGCCGCGATGAGTGCAATCGCAGGCGAGACGGACGCTGCGGCTCACATCCGGTCAGCTGATTCATTCTCCGAGTCGAGCAGTTACTGACGTGCCTGCGGTCGGTCTCCACAGCAACGACGCACCAAATGCGGCACCTCCTAGTCACGGTGCCGCGAATGAGGCTCGAGACACCATATCTCAGGCTTGTGGCGATTCCGCCGGGTCGTCGGCAAGTCATGTTGCAACACCGGGGACAACGAGTCCCAGCCTACTATAGCTTGACTCGCAGCAGTTCCCTCGGGCTGTCAGCCGACTCGTCGAGGGACGTCACTTGCCAGCCTCCGAGTTGGGAGAGTGTTGAAGGTCACACTGGCTTGACAAATCCCGATAGCAATGGCACTACGAGTGCTACAGACGAGACAGTGGACACTCAGACCTCCTGTTCCGCGCAGGCCTCGAGTCACATCAGCCGCCCTCAGGTGACTGGTATAGACGTGCACTCTGAAAATCTCGGCGGCGATACCACAGTGAGCACCACTCGCGTGACGGCAGACGCGAAGGACCCAACATCATCCGAGTCTAGTCCCCTGCCAACTCCCGCCTCGCAGGACGCCGACGCCGCACACGTTTTGGCGCCTCTTGCAAAACGGTTGTAGGTTGGCTCAACTCGTATTTGTGTGTTCCTGCTGATCACAACTCCGAGTACTAGGCCGATTTCCCGCAGGGCTAGAAGTCCTGTTACGCCTTCGCCTGAAACGGAGGTACCTTCGGCCGCCGCGTCTGATCCTACACCGCAACTACATGATACATCGACTTCTGCAACGGGCAAGCAAGCTTCGACGTCGAACGAGTCTGTAGGAGCATCTGCCGAACTAAGACCTACAATCAATGAGAAGTTTGTTCCCTTACTATTCTCTCGTCTTGTTGTGCTGACAATGATGATCATTCGGCTCTGTAGGCAGGTTCATCTGGCGAGAAATATCCAGGCCCACGGCGGGGATGCACTCCTTTGTGATTGGCGCGAGGCATACAAGAACGACCGGAAGAACGAGACAAAGTGAGCGGGGAGACCGATGTTTCATCGAGTCATGGAATGTGTTGCCATTGCTCACCCTGGGTTTTGTAGGCTTTAAGAAAGGAGACTGAGGCAGCAAAGGCGAAGGCGCGTGTACTGCATTCGTCTCAAAAGATGTTGATCTCAACGAATTGCCTTGGCGCAGCGCACAAATGCGAAAGGGAAGGCGAAGGCTCAGCGACTCGCGCCGGTAGAACGATCTACGAAGACGCGTGTTTCACATTGAGCTACGAACTATGTAGTACGTCGACTAACGGGCATGGGTTCTTGTAGCTCAAAGCTACTAGCAGTATATGATGCCGTAGATTGTCACGCTGCTACGAATTGCCGAATATATGTATGACATTTGATAGAATTATACGCTGCTTGAGGAGCTTGACCGCGGACCAGTTCTATGACAATCTACCAGAATCGTTGGCTAGGTACTACTCAAAGCGACACCAAACGATAGCTACGTCAGTATGAGTCGGTTTTTGTCTGTCGAGAGGGAACAACTCGGAATTATGGGGCTGACGTCGACCGCAATCTATGGAAATCGACATCATCCGATCTTCGTCTCATTTTGGTTTTAACGTCGATTCTGGTCGAAGACCAGCGGTCTGACACCGGACAATCTACGCGAATCACTGAAACTTCGCCGTTAGCTAGCGCTATGTAGCTTCAAGCTTCAAGCTTCAAGGGCGCTGTTTGCAAGCGACAGAGACGAGCGCGATGGACGGAGCAGAGGAAGGGAGGGCCTCGTTATCGCGCTTCGCGCTTCAAAATCAACACAAAGTCAGCAAGGGCACGAATGCACGCGAAAGGGGGCCAGTACCCGGATATCGCAAGCGCGCAGGGCCGGCGAAGAGTCCGACAGTACTCCGCGAAACCCAGTGGCACAGGTTCGTAGCGCCATCCTACGACGGGGTCTGCCTGCCTGGAGAATAACGCGCTGCGCATACTATAGTCGGTAGCATTTATTTCATGGGACTCATATCACTGGACTGATCGTCTATGTCCGTGAGCGACGACTCAGAATTCCCGCCGCACCGAGACCATCCCTTCAGCACACCAGGCTCAAAGATGCTTCTTGTACAACTTGATCATCGCCTCAAAGGATCCTTCTTTTCCCGCCTTCACCTTCGGGTTGCTCTGTACGACGCCGATGTCAATCACGTCGACCCGTTCAGACGAAGCATGTGCTCACCATGTCATCGCGAACAGCAAAGCCATGGGTACATGCATCCCAATACTATGTCCTTTCATAGCCAGGCTCATCTGCGATCTTCTGAGACTCGGGAACGAGGCGTCTACTTCGCAACTGTGGATTAGGCTGGATTAGGAGAGGGGCCTTCGACTCCGCGCGGTATTTTTACTGCGTCGCGCAGTGAAGGGATGATTCTCGTATGGCCTTTTTCGCTGCTCACCTCGAGATCGCCAGGTACTTGAAGCCGGCTCGGGTGCGACGCGACTGTGACGTGGCTCGTGTTGCTGTACGCGAGGTAGAACGCAGGGGGAGCACCGTAGCAGTAGCCAGTCATCCCGCGGTCCAGCTTCAAGTCGCACGATACGGCCCAAGCCATACGGACCAGCGTCAGAGTCGGGCTATCATACCTGCCCTATACGATATGCAAGGCGAACCCAGACCCCATCCAACACCGGCACGCAGCGGCTCAGATCAGCAGACACCGCAAGGACGACAGGGATAGGGAAACCACCGCGTGACTTCTGGAGGCGGGCAGACGTGACAGAAGTCGGTGCTTTCGACTCGGAGTCCGCTGGCAAATTTTGGGAGGCACGCGGCGGCGCAGCCATCAAACGGAAACCTGGGGGTAGCTAGCGATGTCGACGAGCACGACATGGTAGAAGACTGCCACGACGATTTGGGCGAGTTTCAGAGCAATTCAAGTTTGAAATGCTCTCATTTTCGTTGCAGACTCTGCGCAGCCTGACGCCCTCATACGGTTGCCCGATAGTCCGAGGCCGGGCATTTTGCACGACGCGCCTCAGCCACATCGCGTCGCTCGTCCTCCGCCTGCTTCATATCTTCAACGGCTCATTCTGTACTCGCCCTGCGATCGCAGCAGTGCTCCTGCTTCACTATGAGCACCGGGAACAGAAAAACAGAGGTATCAGCAAGTTCTCATTGGCCCTCAAAGTTCGACGACTTCGGGAAATATTAAGCGCCCGACGATGCTGCGACGCGCTCGAGCTCAGACTCAAGCTCAAGTCTGGAGGATACCTACACCCTGCCTACTCTCTGGATGGTGCTCAGAAGAGTATAGGCAACATTTTATATGGCGAGGTATTCATATGCGCTAGTACTGTGTCTGCACTTCCCAGGCTACGGGTACGGCTCTTTCAGAACGGCCCACGTTCATCAGACCCGGACACTGATTGCAGGTGAAGTAACTGGTCTGTGACTGGCCACACCGAGGTGTCGAGGGTACGAGAAGCTCAATGGGGCTTTCGTATTTATTCGTGGTTGTGACAGGTGAGTGATAGTCTGCCGTCTCGGAGTCACAGTATGCTGCAGGCCTTCGTGTACATCAACAAAACCGAAATATGTATATTGCGTCTTGAACCGCACATCTACCTATGTGTACATCACCCCACCACCGCCAGACATACCATGCACACCGGACGCCTACGACGACACTGGCCTCAGAAAGTCTTACAGTATTTCGCTGGGCCCACAGAATGCTCACTGCGGTATCAGTATCAAGTGTCTTACCATCCTATGATGATCTGCATACCTGTCCAACGCCCGACATACTTGTACCAAAACAGCCATGCACCATAATTGTGTCCTCCGAGCTCGAGCGCGTCGCAGCATCGTCGGGCGCTTAATATTTCCCGAAGTCGTCGAACTTTGAGGGCCAATGAGAACTTGCTGATACCTCTGTTTTTCTGTTCCCGGCGCTCATAGTGAAGCAGGAGCACTGCTGCGATCGCAGGGCGAGTACAGAATGAGCCGTTGAAGATATGAAGCAGGCGGAGGACGAGCGACGCGATGTGGCTGAGGCGCGTCGTGCAAAATGCCCGGCCTCGGACTATCGGGCAACCGTACACTCAGTACTGGCAAGAGACCTACTTATCAGGACGTGTCAAACTGCCATCGCAATCCAAGAAACTCAAATTACGGCAGCTAGGGGCATGCGCCCTCGTACTATGTTTCTACAAGAAGCATGGAGCAAGTCAGTGCAGCTGGTCGCTGATACGGTCCCAGTTGATGCAGGCGAGCCGTTCGTCGCTGTCAACATCCCTTCCTATTCAAACATCCTTGTGGATGGCCTGCGATATGGCGCATACGATACACGTCGAGGGCGTAACTCGTGTTACGCTTATGTACATCGACGGTCGCGTTCCTGCGCGGATTACTCGCATTTTCCATGTCAGACGCTCCCGGCGCAATCGTAACCTTGCAGCCTTGGAGTGTACGCACGCGGTTGCGCAGGGATTTGTTTGCGAAGAGAACCGGATATGCCATGGACTACACGGCATGCGCGCGCTTCAAGCCCTCTTGTTGCAGAGTCCTCGGAGTGATCTGATATTTTGGACATCGAAACAGAGCGACTGACATAGGCATAGGGGCATGGCGAGCAGAGTCGCGTGCCGCACCTGAGGTTGTCGAAATGAACCGATTCTCTGGTCATTTCTCTCTCGCAGTGGCACCTCGCCGCGAGCAAGAAATCTGGGCGACAATGTCCCTATGCCACATGCGACATACTGCTACTCAGCTCCTCGATCTACGCACATGCGCAGGACGCTCAAGAACCAGACATCCTCGACGACGCCGAGGAGCCCGGCGATGCTCCGAATGGTCCCCAGCCAGTGATCGCAGGCCAACAACATGCCTACACGATCATACTCCCAAGTTTGCGAGTCCGTGTTGCGACAACCACATCCTCTCGCGTCCAACGGCGAGCCGGCTGCGAAGCTGAGTTGCGGCGGAAAGGTTCGCCAAGGGCGGCCGCGCCAACCTCCTGCAGCTGGCTGAAAGTCTTCCATGTTCGTCTAGGAAATCAGACGCGGCGTAATACCGTACAAGGTGACATGCGAGCCGCGATATTGCGAAGGTCGCGACTACAGGAAGTCAAAGCTGTCGAGGCAAGCTGCCTCGGTATCAGGCCATGCGCGCAGTATTGGCAGCCTCGCGCACGCAGGCTCCGCTACTACCAGGCTCGCAAGCTTCTCGCTCATGCGCGAGCGACCACTGGGCCAGTTCGGCGCGTCTGATGTGCTGTACGCTTTAAAAAACGAGCGTTGTTCATTGCGCTGAAGCGAGCGAGACACGGGGACGGCGCTTTCGCATGACAGCTAGAAACCCCGGCAAGAACACCCGCCCAAAGCAGAGTCCGACGACACCAAAACCAAGCACAGGGGGGCAGTCGAGCGACGAGCCGTTGGAGGTTGCTGCGCCCCAGATCACGCGCGTGGCCTCAGGCGTCCAACGAGAAAACAGCAATAATCGGAGACTACTACTTTTTGCGGAGAGTCCCCCGGCGTTTTCGGCCAAGAGGACGGTGGGCGTTGCCTTAGGCCACAGCTCCACCTGGGGAACCGCCAGCCAGCGCGTCCTTGGAACGCAGCCGACCCCCCGTGGGTTTGGCCAAGACGAGTCTGCCTAACATGGAGACGCCAAGCCTTAGTCAGCCCGCTTCGGCGGAGGTGCAAAGCCGTTCCCACACGTGACATCATCGCCCGGATCACAGATATTTAGAAGTTGCGTCGCAGATAAGTCAGAGGGTAGCCTAGATCCCGTAGGACCGCAAAAGCTCCTGGCGCAGGGTTCGAACCCCGGCCTCCATGCACCCCGTAGGGCGTTCAACCAACTGCACCACGACGCGCTTGGTATTCCGTCAGCTAAATTATTGATGTGACTAATACATGGGCAGACGCTCTGGCGGCGGCGTCCTTCCTTCGCTCTGAGACGAGGTTCTTCGCCCTTGCTGATCGACTCCAACTGGAATCTCCTGCTCGCCCACGGACAAAACGTTCCCAGACTCCGGGCTACCAGTGGCCGCTGTCGTTGGTTGGTTGGTAATCCCGTTTATTGTCGTTTGAGGGCGAAGCCCTGCGTAGACTCCGACTACATGCTCGCGCTACGCTACTTGGGTTGGACGCGAGGGCGTGTAGCTAATCATTGGCTCGTCTGTCGCGGGAGGTTTGCGTCGTAGAGGCGACAAACTCAAAGACTGGCCGACGCCGGCATTTCCGTTCCGACGGCGTAGAAAGCAAACCAGTTGAAGGTCGGATCTCGTGGCGGGAGGCGCGCCCCCACCGACGCTGCGCCGGCAGCGCCAACGCGTTGGTGTTGCCGTCCTACGCCAGCGACGTGAAAATACTTCGGGTTTCGGCCTGCTACGTCCAGTTTTATACGTCCTGGGCACGCTCTCCGAAATTTTAAGGCTAAACGGAGGACGGGACAAATGGGGACGTCGGGGACAAACGCATGCGTTCGCCTGCGAACGAGCGACTGCTTTCGCCCGCCCAAACTGGCGCCGCAGAATAGGGGCTCAAAAGGCGCCAGAAGGAGCAGAGAGCAGGTGGCTCTTAGATCTACTGAGCGTCTGAGAGCATAGCAAGGCGGCGTGTAGCGGTACCGCGCAGATTTTTCTGCGCAGCGATCCTACTTGCAACAAGAAACTCGGACGTTTGCATTCCTGTGCCAAATTGCCTGGCCGATTCAGCCTGGGCGAGGTCGAAATAGGGCGAGATTCAAGCGGGGGCCCGGCGAAGACCCTCTCTGATTGAGGCCTGGCGCCACGAAGTATGAAGACCCTGGCCGGACAGAACTTACTTCGGTTTGAGGACAACAAATCCCGTCTTTGAGCGTCGTTCAACTTCGTTTGGCGGTTTCAACTTCGCCCAACGGTGGCGCGCGGTTCCCCGGGTCCTGGCCGAGCTCGGCCCGACATGTTCTAACGCCCGGCTTAACGCGCCTTTCCCAGCTCAGCTTGGACGAATAAGGGATGTGACTCGGTAGATACACTCTGGAGATAGATTGATGGCAGAGCGGGAAAGAATAAATTGTGGGGAAGCAGTATTGCAGCCGGGAGTTGAGTAGTTATCTGCGATGGTCACGCCACCGTGCCGGCGCTTGTTCTGCGACCGGACGCGGCCTCGTACTGTATCGCGACCTACATCCGGTTACACCTAGTAGGACAGACGGGGCCTCTTCTGTGTAACTGGTGAGTAGAGCGATGGTACTCCTGGTTTCCTTTTGACTGACTGTGTCTCTACAAATGTGAAGTACCAAATTAAATACCAGACTGCTCATCTGTAGTCGGGGGACAAGTATCATTCAACGCAGCAAGTACTTGATCTCCGCTTCTTGAGGCTGCGATGAACCATTCAGTATTCAACCCTTGTATGCAGCGATCCGATATAGCCATTACATCGGCGAGTCCATCTGGCTGACCACGAGAAGTTAGTATGCTCGGAAGTCTATTCAGGCGCGAACCCGGCGTTTTCGAGGCGGTCGCTTGCAAGGGTGCGCCCATCAAGAGTACCCCCGTGCTTGGCCGTATCATCAGTCATCGGCGAGCCCATTGGTGAGCGAGGTCTCATTAATGGCGTCAAGTTGTCTCCCATTCGCGCTGACTTCCGCCGTTCGTGGATCAGTATGCGGTGGGTGGCGCGCACCGCAATATGGTCCGTAGTGCTATGCAATATAGTCAAAATATATAGTCAAAAGACGGCGCATCAAACTTTCTCAGCGCCCTCGATGCGTTTGCATGAAAGGACTCGGGGCGAACAGGAGCTGAGAAGGCGAAGGGACCTGCAGGGTTCGAGAGTTCGCGAATCACTGGCGAGCGTTCTCGACTCGGACCCTCTTGCTCAACACATTTTTACACAGAACAATATGCGCCCGGGCCCCACATCATTGCGCGAGAATGCAGGCGCCGCAGTGCGCATGTGCCACTAGGCCATGTGGGGGCATAACAGCGACTCGGATATATTGGCGCACCTGTATGCCTGTCAGTTATAATGGCAAGCCGTCATTAAGGATCGCGTGCGGGGCAGAAGAAGGAGCGCATGGAAGGTCGACGAGGATTGGTTGCGAATGTTGAGGCGAGAGCGCAGCGGAGAGAGAAGCGGCGAACACGTCGAGTGATCAATTCGGCGCAGGCGTCAGACTCCGAGGCGAGCGAGAAGCGAATATTAACAACACCGGGATTGCGACATTTGTCTGCCACTCGCCTCTGGTACCAGTCACCGGGTAAGTTGCATACACAAATAGCTCCCACCTTGCAGCTGTCACGCAGGCTCGCGCTGAGTCTACGATCATTCTTCTGTCATATTAACTCAGCAGCCTCAGGCTACTAGCATGTCGTCACGTTCTCATGTACTTTAAGCTCAAGCTCAAGGGTACAGGCCTCTGTCGGCATCAAACGTATATCCTTTTCGCTCTCTTCTTCTCTCTGCCAGTGGATGATCTTTCCAGACTCAAAATTCAGCGCGTATGCAGCAACAACCAGAGGGTACCACTGGTCACACTCTACATGGAGACTCAACGACGAATGAATTCTTTCGGAGTCGAAGTACTATTGGTACTAGTACAGGCTGTACTATAACTAACTAGAAGTACACCTCTCGAACGCCCCCGAGCTCCCTACACATGTAAGCCTGACAGCGAGGAGTGGCCGCTCGCAAACCCATATATGGGGCGGTTATGTAAGCATTCGGCGGTCTCGGGCATGTGGCCTGCCGAAGTTGAAACCGTTAAGCGAAGTTGAAACCGTTAAGCGAAGTTGAAACCTCGTTCATTGTACGAAACTCTGATATTTTTGTCCGGCGGCTCCCTTCGTAGGACCTCAGCCATCGAAGAAGCACCACGAGAAGATGCGCCGCGAGGAGCGCGAACGCCTCCGCGCTGAGGGCTGTTGCTTCACTGCAACTGTAAAGAGATAGGTCATTTGGGACGAAACTGTCCTGTACATGAGGAAGTGAACACACCGCCCGCGCAAGCCAGCTCGGCACAGTTTTTGACGCTGATAACCTCGCATCTGACTTCGATTTTGGAGATGTCTACGGTTACCCACTAGTCACTAGTCGGGGGTTGGCGCGTTGACGCTTGTCGAGCCACATGCTCGCACCACCCTGCACGACGCGTCTTTCGTTCCATCGTGCCCTGGCTAGCTCATGAAATACTCATTTTCTGTGCTCGACAACCACATTTTCTGGCTCTACGCGTCAAATCTACCCGGTAGAGGTGTCAGCTAGGCGATAGCGACACTGTAAATGGGCAAAGGAGCTCGTCGTGGCAGGGACCAGGTAAGCGCCCGTTTGCACGTAGTAGCAGCGACTCGATAATGGCATCGGGAGAACGCAACTTTCACTGTTTGATGGGCCTAGGAGAGGGTTGCCGATAAGCATAGAACGTCTCACGGCCGTAGATGGACCCGGCGCATGACTCGGCGTATCCTTCGTTTATCATCATGGTCGGAGGCGCCCACGAGCGTCGACGGTCCATCAGTATCTAAATGCCCATAAATGCGAGATGACCGCTCGCGCAGGCAACCGCAACGGGCTGAATGAGCGCCGAGACCAAGTCCATCATGACGATGAATCGCATCGAGAAACAGCAGAAGCCACACATCTGCTCCAAGAGAACAAGCTCCCCAAGATTGTGTGCCGCCGAGTTGATCCAAAGCCAACGCTGCGACAGCAGAATCTTCCAGTCGTCTGGCGCGACTGTGGAACACGCGCGCGTCCCGGATGAAGAGCGTCTTGTACACCGGGAAGTGTTTCGTAACCAGCGTCGTGAGGAATCGATCTTCTCCGAGGTGCAGCAGGTTCTTCATGCGCAGCGTGTCGACTTTGGGGGCAGTTGTCGATGATCTGGTTGGAGATGAACAGTGGCTTGTGTGCGTCGGGGGTACGCGGACGGTGATGCCTGAAACAACCGGGCAAACGAGAGACGGACCCGAAGAGGGGCTCGAATGCCTTCGCCATGTGATGCCAGATGAAGTACTCGTAGACCTGCGCAAAGTCTGAGCGATCGCGCGAAACAACTTCAAATGCTATCACACACCTCCGTCATAATAGTCGCGATGGACTGTTTGGCAATTCGACAGCTCAGTCTCTCCGCAAACACCAATCACCTTCTTGTCATGCGCCCATACTATGGAAAGATCAACGAACAGTTCGTGGCGGTCACTCAGGTAGACTGGACTTACGCGGAGATCAGCCTGTTGAGCAACAACAGGTCACCCGCAGTATCGGCATTGGTCATGAAGACGCTTTCGTAGAACGATGGGTTTATACCGATGACATTCTTGATTTGGTGATACATCTCGAACTCCAGTGGGTTCGTCGGAGCGTTGAAATGGACCTGTACGAGAAAGCATCAGCCTCGTTCAATGAGAAGCGCATGAGCAACATCTGTGCCACGCTTACCACGGTCACCAGGCCTCGCCTTCTAACCGGGCGTGCTGCACTTGACCACGACCAAGTAGGGAACGGCGTGGCCGGCTGCCTCAGAGTCCGGACTCGGAGTACGCCTTACCCATATTGTGGTGTTTCGCGCCCTCACCAAGACACAAGAAGCTGAGCAGTTCGGCGTCGATGTTCGGAGGCGCACCGAGGACGCCCAAGACGATGCGAGGGGTTGGCTGGTCGTTATCGGAACCAGCGACCTGACCATCGCAAACGATCAGGAGGAGCTTGCGCTTGTCGTCGTACTTCAGCGTTGCGAGGGAGGTGATTGTCCGCTGGAGTGACTCGAAGCCTTCCGCGCAGGGACCTGGCAGATGACGAATTTGTCATGGTCTTCAGGTGCGCGCTCCGAGCCGAAGTTGATCGAAGCGATGAATCCAATGGCAAACGCAAGCAGGATGAACAAAGCGAATTGGCACTTCAGCGAATTCCGCGCTTCGACCCTGCCGATCGCGAATAGGTTGCGAAGGCGCGTCTTTTGCCGCGTCAGGACCTGAGAGTCCAGACCGAGGCTGCTGATCCTCCTCGTCGCGTCTTGCCCGGAGTTATACTGAGAACGCTAACGATGTCTGGTCTCATGAATTGCGCGTTGACATTGGTACCAAACGGGAGCACCCCGTTGTTGAGCGGAGCGATTGACGGTGGGGGAGGCGATGTAGTTGATGAGACCGTATGTGATACCGTCGTAAACGCCAGCAGCGCTCCCCTTGTTCGCCATGTTGTGGAGATCAGGCATCGTATAGCCCATCCAACCGAGCGGTTGTTCCAGCGCATCTGCTCGAAGTACCAGTCAGGTCGAGAATCATCAGTCCATGCGCGAGAGTCATGGTATTGCGAGTTGATGCCCGTATTGTTGACGGAACTGAGTTGGATGCAGGGGCTCGCGGAACCACTGACACCATTGCAAAGCGCGCTAGCCTATACCGACCGCGTGAGTGAGACTGTTATATAGCAGTACTGTCGTCTTAAACTCACTAGGAGTGGGAAGAGATCATCCGAGGGCGCACTCGGGCACGACGACAGTCAGATGCGCCGCAGCAGCTTCTGTGAGATCGAAGACCTCGCCGCGAATCGAGATCTATATGTTGTTCGGGCTGTTCTTGTAGGAATGCGCATGCAACTCGCTCGTTGAGAACACATGCGCCGTTGGACAAATGAGACCACCGAAGATGGCGATGGCGAAGACGACGCAGCCGCAGACGAACCAGATGGGCATATTGAGCGCCAGCTTCTCTCGCCACGCTTGCTGGATGTGAGGACGCTTCAGCGGAGCAGGTACCCAGAACGTGAGGATCCAGCATATCAGCACCCACCGCCGGCGCAATGTCCTCTCCTTGAGAACCTCCGCCACCTTGCCTTCCTGGATTTCTCCAGCGAGAGGCTCCTTACCGGAGAGGAGGCCCTTCAAGTTGTCTGCGCCCTGGAACATGTTCTTGACTGAGTGGCCCTCGAGCTGGTTTGGGAGCTGGGAGTCCTTGGGATTGGCGCAGAAAACGCGAACCGGAACTCGCGCGCCACATGCGGTGGCCCGCTGGCTTGTACCGCCGCCCCTAGCGGCCCCCCACCATCGCAATACTTCTCGTCGAATCCGCCGCCTTCCCCAGCGCTTGGCGGTACCCTTCCTGTGGACGGACGGTGCGCGCATGGGCTTTGCAGGCTGTTGCGCAGACATGATGGTGTCCTCATCGCGGGGGTGCGCCTGCGTCGCGATCGCCTTGCCGGCGTGCTGGCTGTGTAAGGAGGGGGTTCGGCGATCCGGAACCGCCCGCTGGGGGGACCTTCTCCCGCGCTCGCGCCTCGGGTCCACGACGACGCGAGAGTGCGCGCTGGAGATGCCGGCGGGGAGGGGGAGGAGCGAGACGAAGTCAGTGTTCAGTGGCTCAAGATTGCGCTCCAGGAAGTTCTCCGACGAATAGGTGGCGGGGCCAGTGAAGCCGTTGACCGTGAGCGCTGGGCAGCCCATACAGTCGATGGAGGCGGCCTTGAACGAAGAGCGTAGGTCGAGTAGACCAATGAAGGCGTGGAAGTCGTCGCGGCAGAGGCGCTGGTTGATGCGCTCGTTTAGCCGCTCGAAGAGTAAGGCGTGCAGCGACTCGCTGCCTTGAGCGCCTCAGCCCCATTGCCTACCGCGGCGCAGAAGGTCTCCACGCCGTTCGCCTCGATCGTGACGCCAGGATCCGCAAACGCGGCACAAAGGTTAATGTCGGGGAGCACCTCGTTGTCGCCAAACCTCAGCCTCCAGTAGAAGTCCTTGATACGCGCGTTGCGGCCCTCGACAACCTCGTGGATGGGGGCGAAGCCCATGCTCGGCTTGTAGAGGAACTTAAAGTGAAGAGGCGCGGGGGCGCCGCGACGGTCCTCGAGTAGCATGACGCCGATCGTTTGAGACGCCGGATGATACTTGACCTCGGCGGCCTTGAGGCCTGACTTGTGCTGGCCATATGAGCGGGCCGCACCGTAGAGAGCAGCAGAGACAGGCGCCTCGCCACCCAAAGTCAGGATGTCCTTCTAGCTCGGACGAGGAGCGACGAGGAGCGAAGAGACGGCGCATCGCATTGTCGATGCACGACGCACCCTGCACGATGGTCGCCGACGCAAGGAGGGCCCTGAGCCAATGTTGACGAGGGCCTGCGAGCATCTCGATCCAAGTCGATGCCTCGGGCAAGGTGCTCCTAGCAGAGTAGGTGATCTTGTCAGCCTCGATAGAGCGCTCGACACCGAGTGAGCCAGTGATGCTCTCCGGGAGAGGAGAAGCTCTTATACTAAGATAGTCGGCAGTCGGAATGCGACTGAAGTCGCCGCCGTAGAGGCGCTGCGCCAACTTGTTGATGAGGACCGCGGTGATGTTGTCGAGCATCTCCTTGATCGGCTCGTCTTTCTTCGTAGCATGCTTCGCCGCGACAGGGCCCTGGAGGATGCACGCGCGCTGGGGGGTCCTGGTCGAAGACGGCCTCAATGTCCTCGGCTGCCCACAGAGTCCTGCCCAAATGTGAGTCCTAGTTCCCTGTTGGGCAATTATAACGTACCTTCTTGAACCACACCTCAAAGTTTGCGCCAATGACGGGGATGAACGGCGCCGTCTTCTGGCTTGGGCGCTGCAAAATGGCGAGGAAGAATGCCTTGTCCTCCGACGCCAGGAGCTGCTCGGTCGCAGCCGGGTGCGTCGCGAACAAGAGCTTCACAAAGTCAATGGACTTGTCCAAAGAAGAGTAGGATTATAGGATTGGCGCCTTCGAGCCTCGGTCGATGCCCGCGAAGCGCTCTTCAACGCGGCGGAGCCAGTCACCCGCCAGGTTCCTGAGCGACAAGTCCACCCAACGCTCCTCGTGCTCGGCGTACATGAGACGGACCATGCGGAGGACGACCTCCTCGTAGGTCAAGCCGGTGATGCCCTCGACGACGCTGCTGTCCTTCCACCTGAACCGCGGCTTCGCGAAGTCCTCGTTCAGCTTCGCGATGATCTCCGCGCGTCTCCCGTTGATCCACGCAGTGCGCTTCTCCTTGGGTAGCTTGAACACGGTCTCGTCGGACTCCTTCCTCAGCTCGGCGGCACGTGTGACGACCTTGCGGATGGCTCGCCGAGTTCGGACTTGGCGGCCACAATACCGCCGGTCTCTTTAGCATAGGTGCCTTCCCAATGAGCATCATCGACACCCTTCGCGGCGGCGATAAGATCCTTCACCGAAGAGCTCGTATGCGCCTCCCCGGTGACCATGACACGAGACGTGAGCAGGAAGCCGCCGAGCGGCTTCGGCTGTATCCGAACATCTCGGCGGACCAGTCGCCAGTAAGGTACAGCCAGGCATCGTCCGCACCACCGAAACCAGAGCCGGCGACGAGCGAGATGTTGCCGTGCTGGCGGATCGAATGGTGCGTAGGCAGAATTGGCTGGTGGAAGTCCTCGTACGGCCGCCCACCGGCTGCAGGATGGTGGGGAAGTCTGGATTCGCCGCGGCGATGCTGACGACCTGGCGGATGCAAGCCGGCGGATCCGGGCTTGAATGACACGCGACGAATGCCCGCCGCCTTGAGATCACCGATGGTGCCCACTGCCTTCTCCGCGCTGGGGATACCAGCGGCGGCACAGAAGCCTTCGATGGGCATGCCCTCGCGGCGCATCTCTTGCCATAGAGGGAACTGGAAGCCGAACTGGCGCGGGTTGATGCCGAGCAAGTTGAGGGTGATACCGGCACCAGCAGAGATCTTGCTCTGTATTTCGGCGACCTTCGCGCCGCGGCAGCATTGTAGTGACCGCCGCCAGCAAGCTCGACGCGGTATCCGGCCGCCAGGACGACGTTGGCGAAACCAGCCTTGACGGCCGTGGGTGCCGCACCAGCCACCATGCTAGGCGGCTCGCCCAGAAGGCGGGAAAACGGCGTGTCGAGGTGGATTTTGCCCTCGCTATAGAAAGTTTAGCAATGCGCAATTAGCGAATGCTGCAGCAAACGTACCTCGTCTTGACGAGACTGGGCATGAACTTCTTGCTCCACCATTCCTCCCTCTTCACCGCCTGCGCATCGTACAACTCGGCCAGCAGAGACACCGCGGTACTGGACGCGCGCCAGCAGCTCGGTGAGGATGGCAAGTTCCAGCACGAGCGGCATAGCGAGCAGGGTCCTGCGGCGAGTCAGCAATGCATCTGGCTTTTACAGTCCATGCAACACACCTCGTACTCGTGAAGATGTTGATGGTTGAGCGGCCACTGCAGAAAACCTCCGAGTAGTACTCATCGACGGCACACTTCGAGTCGCCGACAACAGGGTAATACTTACTTGATGACGACGATACTTATGGAGTGCTTGCTCTCGGCAGCCTTCGTGCCCTTGACCGTGCCTACCTCGGGGCGCTTGGAGAGCAGGTGGTTCGCGCCGACCAAGTCGTCGACGACGCTGCTCTTGCTGATCTTGAACTGAGGCTCTGCGGAGATGTGATGGCCGTCGTTGTCGCTGAGGTGGCTGTAGGGCGCGATCGAGAGATACTTGATGCCCGCGTTGACGAGGAACTCGGCAAAGACGGACTTGAGCTTCGTCTGGCCCAACTTGAGGTCACCGCCGCCGAGGGACGCCTTGTGGCGCTCCGCGAGCTCGATGACTCCGCCTGGGACGGTCGGGTTCTAGGGCTCGCCCTCGAGGACGGACGCCGCGGCGAAGAGCATCGACAGGGCCGCGAGGAGCGCGTCAGCGGCGTCGTTCGCGCCGGGGATGATGCCGCTGTAGCGCTCCGTGTTGGCGGTCCAGAAGACAACGGTGCGATCGAGCCCGTGCTCAGCCTTGAGGTTTGAAGCGGCAGATGCCCGCGCGGAGCTGCTCGAGGTGGGCCTGCTTGTCCGCGGCGGGGACGATGTTGTCATGGGCCTCCTGGTTCGCGGTGATGAAGCCGGGGTAGCAGATCGAGGGGCGCGGCTTGCCGAGTGCGGCCATGCGTGATATGACCTGGCACTGACCAGTCAAGCATCTAGCAGGGTGCACAACTTGAATGAATGCCTCGTTTGTTGACACGCCTGTTGTCGCAGGCACTGGCAATGCCTGAGGCGGCGAGAAGGACTGTTCAACGGTGAGGGCGTACCTATGTCCTACGAGCTCTCTCGCTCGTTCTTCTTCATGTTCCTGCACCGTTCCTCCCCTTTCTCCTTCTCCTTTGTGTTCTCTTTGCCATCCTCCTCGCGTTGCCGCATTCGTCTCGATCTGGGCGGTCTTGACGCAGGGCAGCAGGAGGAGGGGGATGAACGCAACCCAGCACCGCACAAGCATCTTCCGACTCCTTTTCGAGCGTATGTTCGACGACATCCGTGGCGGCACGTTCCAGCTCTTGCGAGTCGAGTCCAGGGGAGGCTCTCCGCGCTTTTCGTCGACCATGGCTGAGGAAGCGAGGAGATGAATGGCGCCCGTTCTGGTCGAAATGGCTGGAGAGCAGAATACGCGCATCGGGGGACCAAACACGCCACACGACTTGAGTCATTTCCGCTGACGTCGCACGAGAGATCGAAGAACTTGGTAGTGTTCTCGTCCATCCGATTAGCGTCGATGTCCTCTTGCTTCTTGACCAGCTCCTCGCTCGCGGCCCGGGCACTGTTCCACTCCGTCTCAGGCTTCTATGGCGGCGCCTCGCCGACTAGCTGTTCGGTACTAGCGGACGCCTCATGGCTTTGAACCTGTCACGGCTGATGTCGCTGCAGCGGTGCTGGCGTTGGCGGTTTCTGCGGGGCGGGCGAAGACTCTGGTACGACGACTGGCTGAGCAGCCAGCGTAGACGGCGAAGTAGCGGTCAATGTAGACGACTCGCCGAGAGCAGGCACTGGCGCTGGCGCCCGTGTTTCGATGTACTAGGCTTCGAACACTTAGTGCTGGCTTTGGACGCCTTCTTTGGAGGAGGGTGGCTGGACGACTTTGGAGTCTGGTGAATTCGCAACGTGCGCAGGCGTAGGTGGATTGGTGAGTGTTGCGGCGGAGGCGGGAGTGGAAGGCCCTGCAACGGGTGACGGAGCAAAAGGCTGGCCTGGTCGTTTCGGCTGGAGTGGCAGAGGGATGGTCCGAGGCGTGCTTCAACGCGTGTCGTGGAGTGTCGTGGAGGATGATTGCCTGAATCAGGGTGGACGGGCCGAACAGACTGAGCGCGTGGAGCGCGCTTCCTGGAGATCGCGCGGAACGCCATTCACAACGACTTTGACAGGTTGATGTACTTGGGAGATCGACATCCGGTACTGCTGCCGCCGTGGGAGCTCCTGAAACTCGTACCTATGATACTTGGTCGCCCAGCTGCGCTATGGACCACGCATGGAAAGGACGCGTGCCAAGGTCAGCGCGGCTGACCAGTCGTTGATGTAATGTTTCGTTTCCGGGAGCGACCTTTGCTGTAGACGCGTCAAGAGCTATGTCGGGAGACGGGTCAGCTAGGGATTCACTGCTTCAACGACATACGCACAGAGTTCGTCATGATCTGCAAAGCCTCTTTGCTGACTCCATGTATGCGCACGGGCAGCTGGTACGGCGAACCGACACAAATATATTGACTTCCGTACGAGCAAAGCATGCACGGATCATGCATCCATGGCACGATCCATACACGCAGAGCCAAGAGGGGTGTGTTGGAGTAGAGCAGCGATATTCGTACGAGAGAAGCGTGCACGGATCATGCATCCATGGCACGATCCATACACGCGGGCCAGGTCAGAGACTCAGAGAGTGAGAACAAGCCTATTAGTCTACTTCTTGACGCGCTCGTCGAGAGGTCGGTTTATTCAATCGCAGTCTGAACGTATGCCGTGGATTGCAGGCGGAGCCACTTGGGGTTAATATCCCAGCGGGTTTGCAGGGCATTTCAAACCCCGCTGTGGCGGCTGTGGCGCGATCGTCCCGAACGTCTCTAAGTCGCGTCGCGCCCCGTTACAACGCGAATAGTAGATTGCGTTTATACGGATACTTATGTACATTACAACTGTTTTGTACCGACTCATTACTATGCAATATACTGATTACTAGAGTCACGCCACAGTTAAGGACTCCGAGTAGTAAGGACGAGTAAGTAGGAAGATAAGCATAACATACTAACAAACAAGCTAGTACGACTTTCAATTCAGCGCCGTGCGATATACTTGTAACCTATAACGTTTGAAGGAGCCGCCTGCCCCCGTTCGCGGGTATTCGTGATGGGCATGGTTCGTCTGCGCTCATGCTTCTCGATGTCTCGGGCCCAACGCACGGCTGGGCGGGTCGCGCGAAGGGCGTTTTGGACGAAGCGGCCCTCTGCACCGGCGTCGCGTTGTTCTTCAATGATATCAGCGGCGCGGTGTAACAGGCGGAGATGTTCGTCCACGTCCACGTCGTCTTCGTCATCAAGCTGACACGGACGTTGTCGATCGTGTTAGTGTTGGCGCACCATTGCAATTGGGTGGCATTGCTTACTGTAAAGCCCGCACTTCCACCCACCCGCGCGCGCAACAACCCGTCACGTCCGGTAGGCGGTGGTTTGTTAGGTGACGAATCTATCTGTAGGTGTGCCCGGCAATGAATACGAGTCATGTAATCCCGAAGTGCACATTGATACTCACCGGTGATGACCTACTAGTGACTGCCAAGGCGGGCAGCACTGAATCTTCCTCTCCCGATTCCTCTGAAGTATCCGCCACCGGCACCTGCGCCTGAGATGCGCGGGACATATTCACCGAACCGGGAGGCGCCGCCGCACGCTTGCCATGACCACTGCCAGTGACAATCGCCGAGTCCGAGTCATCCGAGTCCGACGTACTGGTATCCACCCTGGGCATTCGACTGAGCCATGCGTGCTTCGTCGTCAGTTCTGGGGGTGGCGCGATCTTGCCGTCGATGGGGACTGTGTAGAAGGGTGGAATATGAAACCGCTGTACCTGCACCCACCATAAGGCAGGTGGGTTTCCCGCGGCCCGAACAAGGTGCTTGCAGAGAAGGTAGGCATGGTACTTCTGAGCGCCGCAGTCGCATGTCCAGCGGTGGACATCCGTCGTGTACGTGCCTTTGATCGGGACCTTCATGAGTCGCTCCCACGAGTGCTTGAAGTGCTCTTGCATGGTCGTGAGTGCCTGTGCGCGGCCTTCGCGGTCGCTTCGCAGGAGACGTCGGAGAGTGAGACGGTAGGGTGGAAGCGCCTTCGTGATGATCGCGTGAACAGCGAGGTCAACGGGCGGGCGGTTGTACATGTGAAGTACGAGCCGTTTCAAGTTTCGCCAGAGAGCCTCGACCATCATGGTCGTACGCTTGCAAGGAATGCTCGCGGAGTACGCACCGCGTGCCCACAGTGGCCATCGCTTCCGTGAATACCACGAATTCCACAGGTAAGCCCACACCTCGCAGAGATGATTGACTTCGCAATGCCGGTACATCTCCTCGACGGCATCACGGCGGATATCATCCTTTGTTCGCTTCTCGCCATGCCGCTCGGGAAGGAGTGAGTGCTGCGATGCATGCTTCGCAAAGAGCCGCAGGATTGAACTTGGGGTTAATATCCTAACGGGGCGCGACGCGACTTAGAGACGTTCGGGGCGATCGCGCCACAGCCGCCACAGCGGGGCTTGAAATGCCCTGCAAACCCGCTGGGATATTAACCCCAAGTGGCGGAGCCTAAAGAACTCGAAATGCCGCCACAGGTGGCGGCGAATCCCTTGCTCGCGCGTTTGCGTTCAGCGATGTCGATGTCGGGCAGCGCGTGTGTCCAGGACACTGGACCGAAGAGACAAAAAGAAGAGCAGCTGTTGAATCGCAGGTGAAGAATGTACATGGTATATAAGATACAGGGCATGGGAGTCGTAGAACTTGAAAGCTGGCAGGTTGTTGTACAACGCAGAAAAGAGAGTGTACGCCTGAAAGCGTGAGCCTGAGGATGGTCAACACATCGCCCTTACTATTTCCTTCCTTTGCTACCATCGAGCGGGACGTCAGCAGCGCACTTCCGACGACGGCGAACGTTTGAACCTGCGGCATGAACGTTGAGAGTGGGCTCCTTAACGACTTTGATCATCCAGATACCACTCGTCCTTCTTCATTGAATCCCTTGCTCGCTAGAGCAAGGCTCTCTCGTCTGTAATTGTGGAGCTGTCGCCGGACGGCTGAACACTTGTTTGTCGCTGCTGTTAATGTCACGTGTACATGAGCAGCGGCACATCGACGCCGCGCACACGCCACAAGCTCAGTCACGTGGAGGACGTGTACTTGAGGCTCCGCCACCAATTCACGCCTTATGTACATTCGGACTGCGATCAAAAACGAGCGTCGCCAACCCGTGGCTTCGCCACGGGTTGACGGGGCAGTTCTTTCATTCACTGCTTCATGTCACCCATAAGATCACAATGTTAATGCATGCCAGACCTGGGCTTCGCCACAGGTCTGGCGGCGGTTCTTTCATTCTGTGCTCCATGTTACTCCTACAATTACATGCTTGAGCCTGCCAGACCTGGGCTTCGCCACAGGTCTGGCAGCAATCTTTCATTCACTGCTTCATGTTACTCTTAAGATTACATGCTTGGGCAATGCCAGCCCATATCTGATTCATTCAATGCTGTGTGTTGCTCTTGTGGTTACATTTTTATTCAATATTTCCCAGCCTGCAGTACACTTTGTTCCACATTTTTGTATTCTTGATGTCCATAATCTGCTGCAGGGCAATTGTTTGATATTACCACTGTTTTCCCATTATTTCCCAGTATTGATGTGTCCTGTTTTCCCAGCACTGAGATTTCCTATTTTCCCGGGATTGATATCTCATTTCCCTGGACCAATTTCTACTGTTTTCCCAACACTGAGGTGTGTTTTCCTGGTACTTACTCCCATTATTGCCAGTGAAATGTGCCTTCCCATTATTTCCCGTTACTGAGGTGTCCTGTTTTCCCAATATTGATCTTTTCTCATATTTAATTTCTACTTCCCAGGAGGAACCTATATACTGTTCTCTCTGTGCTAATCCACACTATTTTCCCTGGGACTGAGATGCCCTGTTCAAGTTTTCCCAGTACTGAGTCCTGACATTGCTCAATTTTCCCGTTACTCATGCTTGCCATTAACATTGATTTTAGGCACACATTTCCCTACTCAATCTTTCCCATTGCATTTCCTTTGTGGTCTTTCAGTGCTAATTTCCCGGCACTGAGATGGCCTATTTCCCAGCACTGAGTTGTGATTTTTCTTCCCATCACTCAGGCTTCCCATTTATAATATATGTGTACACTGTATGTATTTTTTCTACTCATTTTTCCCGTCACGGAAATTCCACCTCGGGGACACCTCGGGCTGGCTCGCGCAGGCGCCCGCTGGCGGAAGACGCCGGGAGCTTATGGGAGGAGGGTGCGCCACATGAGGCCACGCGGCGAACGTGGACGCCATGTGCGCTCCACGCGAGCATACGCGAAAACCACGCGAGTTACGCGCGCCACATCGACACCGCCGTCCCACTCCTTTTAGATACCGACCTCTCGACAAGGGAAGCATCAAGATTCAGAAGTAGACTACAAGCTGCTTGCTACGGCAGACATGGAGACGAAGTACAAGCCCAAGGTTTGTGAAATCTGTTTGCTTACAGAGCGAGGTTGGCTGACGCACTCCGGTTTGTAGGTACTAGTCTCACAGATCTGAAATGCAATCATCATCTCGATTCTCCATGTACCGCGAGCACTTGCTATCTATCGATCATGTGCAAAAGAGGCTGCTCTACCACCAGGTCGACACCGGCAATGGCGGTCATCGCGGTCTCCAGGCCCTGCCTTTCTTCATCTGACAGAGTCACAGTGACAAGAGCCTGGAGGGTGACTCGGAGATCTTCACTCCCGGCAGCGAAGCAGAGCGTCGCATTTCATTCTTCGCGCAGTCGCTGACGGCCGCGGTCCCGGAGCCTATTCCTGTCGATGCGATGCCGACGTTCACAGTCTTGACACCTCATTACCAGAAGGTCAGTGTGCATTTTATAGCGGTATGAAACGTGCCAAATGGTTCTCTAGATCCTTCTCTCGTTGCGTGAGATTATCAGGGAAGAGGACCAAAACACTCGTGTCACGCTACTCGAGTGTTTCAAGCAGCTGCACCCAGTCGAGTGGGACAACTTCGTGAAGGGTACCAAGATTCTCGCCGAGGAGTCGGCAATTCACAACGGCACGAGCCCCTTCGGCAACGACGAGAAGGGTCAGTCCAAGGCTGTCGATCTGCCATTCTACTGCATCGGGTTCAAGAGCGCGGCTCCGGAGTTCACTCTGCGGACGCGTATTTTGGCCTCACTGCGTGCACAGACGCTCTACCGTACCGTCTCCAGCATGACGAACTACGCGAAGGCCATCGAGCTCCTCTACCGTGCTGAGAATCCGGAAGTCGTTCAGCTCTTCGGCGGAAACACGGACAAGCTCGAACGCGAATTGGAGCGTATGGCGCGTCGCAAGTTCAAGTTTGCCGTTTCGATGCAGCAGTACTGAAGTTCAACCAGGAGGAGCAGGAGAACGCCGAGTTCCTCCTTCGTGCATGCCCCGGCCTGCAGATCGTTTATCTCAAGGAAGAGGTGTCGCGCAAGGAGAGCGGCAAGATCCGCCTGTTCTCCGCGCTCTTCGATGGGCACTCCGAGACCATCCCTGAGACTGGCTGTCGTCGTCGGAAGTTCCGCCCTGAGTTCCCCGGTAACCCCATTCTTGGTGACGGAAAGTCCGACAACCAGAACCACGCGATCATCTTCCACCGTGGCGAGTACATCCAGCTCATCGATGCGAAGGACAATCAGTTCGAGGAATGTCTCATGATTCGTAACGTCTTTGGTGATTTCGAGGAGTACTCTGCATCGAGCCGGAGCCTGTACGCGCAATTGAGGCCAGAAGGACTTCGTCCGCAACCCCCTCGCGATTGTCGGTGCGCGAGAGTATATCTTCTCGGAGAACATTGGTATTCTCGGCGGCTTGGCCGATTGAAAATGAACAGACTTGCGGTACTCTCACGGCGTGTTCCCTCGCCTACATTGGCGGCAAATTGCACTATGGTCAGCCTGATTTCCTCAACGCGCTCTACATGACCACGCGCGGTGGTGTCTTGAAGGCTCAGAAGGGTCTGCACCTGAACAAGGATATCTACGCCGGCATAAACACGTTCGGTCGGGAGGGGGAGGGGGTCGCATCAAGGACACCGAGCACTACCAGTGTGGTAAAGGACTTGACCTCGGTTTCAGCACCATTTTCAACTTCGAGACGAAAACCGTTACGGGTATGGGCGAGCAGAAGCTCAGTCGAGAGTGCTACCTCGGAACGCAGCTGCCCATCGACCGTTTCCTGACGTTCTACTACGGCCACCCCGGTTTTCACATCCATGACATGCTGGTCATCTCGTCCGTGCAGATCTTCACGACGAGTAAGCAGACTACCTTCGCCGTGGCGCAAAGCTGACTTTCTTAACAGTGCTTTACCTCGGAATGCCCAAGGGTCAACTGAAGCTTTGCGAATACACACCATCTGGCGCGTTCATCGGCGTGGCAGGCTGCTACAATCTCAGCCCAGTGTTCCAGTGGATCAACAGGCGTATCATCAGTATCTTCTTGGTGTTCCTGATCGCGTACTTGCGTCTGTTCTTGCAAGGTATGATTTTTTCAACACATTGTTGTGTTGTCGATGCTGAGTGCCGCTGGCAGAATTCGTTGAACGTGGTACCTGGAAGGCCGTTATCCGTTTGAGGAAGCACTTTGCATCCCTGTCA
Organism: Fomitopsis serialis; assembly: GCF_022376445.1. Lineage (NCBI taxonomy): Eukaryota > Fungi > Basidiomycota > Agaricomycetes > Polyporales > Fomitopsidaceae > Fomitopsis > Fomitopsis serialis. The sequence continues at coordinate 44,471 of NW_025955025.1, forward strand.
CCCGCATTTAAAGTCTTCTCAGTCCGGATCTACTCACATTCCATTGCGAGCAACTTGACATTTGGTGGAGCTCGTTATATCGCGACAGGACGTGGGTTCACGACGACAAGAATCTCATTCAGCATCCGATACTCGTGTTTCGCTGGCCCTAGTATCTACCTTGGTATGAGGCAATTGGCGAGGCTGCTCTGCGTCACAATCACGCTGTGGACTGGATGGGTTGTCTATTCTGGGCCACCGTCCTTGCACTTCGCATCTCGCCATTTCTTTTCAACCTGCGCCAGTTCTCCGCGGCGGACTTCATCGTTGACTGCACGTGAGTACTTTCATGCTGCCTTATGTTGCGTCCTGTGCTTACATACCTCCACGGAGTTCTTGCTTTGGATGAACCGGGGCAACTCTCAGGTCCCTCAGAACTCATGGGTCGGCTACTGCCGTCTCTCACGGACGATAATCACTGGTTACAAGAAGAAACACGGCCATCCGTCTGAGAAGCTGTCCGGCGATGTTCCTCGGGCGTGTTGGCAAACTTCCAGATGAAGCTCGGCCTTGGTATAGGGGAACAACAGGCTCGGCCGCGAGTACTACTATCTCGGTACGCAGCTGCGCCTCGACCAGTTCTTGGCATTCTACTACGAACATCCTGGTTTCCACATCAACAATATTCTCTCTATTCTCTCTATTCAGGTGTTCATGGTCACTCGTAAGTGCCAATTATAATGCTGTCCGACGTTCTGCTGACCAGCTGTATAATGTTGTACCTGGGAACCTTGAACAAGGAGCTCGCAATTTGTACCACGGATGTGTCTGGGAAACGATGCCAATGGTTAGGATGGCTGCTACAATATCAGCCTGACTTTGACTGGGTCAAGCGTTGCATCACGCCCATATTCTTGGTGTTCTTTGTAGCATTCCTGCCATTGTTCTTGCAAGGCGTGTTCTCTGTTCTCGTCCGCTATGCTGCTGCGCTCAATGCTCTCCCTAGAACAGCTCGAGCGAGGCACTGGCAAGGCGTTGGTCTGGCCAGCTCCTTTCGTTCTCTCCTATCTTCGAGGTCTTCTCGAAGCGGATCAATTCACAGTCGATCGTAAGCAACTTGATATTTGGCGGCGCTCGCTATAACGCGACTGGACGAGGTTTTGCAACAACCCGTATCTCATTCGCCGTTCTACACTCCCGCTTCGCCGGCCCGAACATTTACATGGGTATGCGCGACGACCTCTTGCTCACGTATGCGACCATGGCCCTTTGGACTCCCTATCTCATCTACTTCTGGTTCTCGGTCATGCCTCTCTGCATTGCGTTCTTCGTCTTCAATCCTCATCAGTTCAACTTCCCGGACTTCAAGCTTCATCATTGACTCTGGCGATCTCCTTCGTTGGATGTCTCGCGATGACTCGCATACGAAGGCGCGCAGCTGGTACTATTACGGCGTACTATGATCACTGGCTACAAGAAGAAACTTGGTCACCTCTCGGAGAAGCTGTCTGGCGATGTTCCCCATGCACGATGGCGGGCAGTACTGCTCTCGGAGATCGTCTGGCCCATCTGCATGGCGGCCCTCTTCATCGTGGCCTACATGTTCGTCAAGTCGTTCCCGACGAAGTGTAAGCAGAATCTACACGCTCTCATTCGTATGGCCGGTGGGCGGGCAGTCCTGTCCAGTGGATGGGTGGGTGGTGGATGGCAAGGGTGGGCTGACCGAGGTGCGAATGCTCGCACGTCTCTCACCCCAGACAACTGCGCACGGGAAGCCCATGTGGCCAAGTTGCGCCGACTCGGAAGTGCGCCACCATTGCCACTTGCACTGGCGAAGTCTGCGACGACCTCTTGTCGACTCGCGGACCCATGACAGATTGCCATCCGGCAAGCCTGTGGTTGCAATGGTCGCCAACGCACGCGGTCGGTCAGCGGAGAAGTCCGTGCACGCGCAGATGAGCCGGCCACGACATGTGTGAGGGCTGTCGTCCAGCGGGGCAGTGCCCTATCGGCAAAGACACAACAGTTTGCTGCCCAGCGAGCGAGACGAGATGGCCAATCGTGGCGTCAGTGGCGAGAGGCACGTGCACCAGGAGTGAAGCTACTTTGTAGTCGGGCAAGTGCCCATCATCATTGAAAAAGTGAAATGTTGCTTACCCTCCTTTGTCACGTTCTCCGTCCAGGTTTGAATGAGCCATTCAAAAGAGAAGCAGGCGCTGGCGACTGGAGTGCGTTGCTCTCCATACATGTCTATTCGGCGGTCGTCCAGATGGGGTACTTCTTCCGGCCGATACGCAAATCTGACTGGCCAGCACGCCCGGTCATTCTCCTCGCGGCGCGCCGAGGTATACCGACAACCGAGCTTCGACAGCTGCCATGTCCTCGCCGCAGCTACATCAATGCTCTCCGTGCGCGTGCACACGCGCTCGGTGGGGGCTGCATGGGGGCGGCTGTCGTCTGGTGTCGTGGCGCTTTGTCCAGCGGAGAGACTACGGACCGCCGTCCAATGAGGAAACGGGCTTGAGGGACGGGTTCAGACGTGCTGCGGCAAAGAGAGGCTGGGCCGGAGCAATCTTGCTTCTTTGACTCGGATGTAATACCGATTCGATACAAAAGAATACAAATACTCGAAACTATGTAACCCCAAGTAGCGTTCACTAGGCCGCTGGCAGCCACGATATATAGCTAGGGGAAACTAGGGCCCGAGCGCCGTCCGCCTCCTTGCGTCGCTTCAGCGTAAGTTACCTTGCGACTGCAAGGAGGAGGCCCGGTCATAATTCGGGCGTGAGAATTTCCGGTTTTGTTGACCTTGTCTGTCCCACTTCCAAAAACGACAAAAACGAGAGTATCTCTTTTTGGTCAGCTACGGAGACTACAAAAACGACAGTGCGCCCGAAGTCATGTACAGCGACCTTCTCCAGTACTTACTGCTGTGGCCTGCCCTTTCTCCATGGCAGCTTTCGCGTCCACAGGACTGAACGTTCCCCGTCATCCTCGTGACCACCCACAAGCCCCTATGTGGCACGAGACGGCCATTGATTCGTACCAACGAACTGACACGACCCCGGCGGCACAACAGCTATTCGCCGTTCCGCTCGGACAACATCGCGGAGCTCGTCCGCGAGACGACTGCTGCGCAGGTAGAGTTGCATGAACGGTACTGCAGCAAGGTGAGGGTTGTGACGGCTTCACAGGGACGCTCAGTACGCCTGCTTATATGTCGCTAGACTCCATTAGAGCGCTGCTAAAGCGCTAAACCCTGACCCCCACAAGCGCAGCCTCTCCGGTTTCTGCAGGTTCTTAACCCCTCGTGCACGGTGGAACACCGCAATCAACGGGACGATCGCCCTCAGCACGCCCGAAGAGCCGGAGCAGCACGCTGTTCGACAGCGATGACAAGGATGTCGCTGAGAGTCCCGGGAAGAGCAGTGGGCAGCACCTCAAGTTCCAGAAGAGAACGAGCATGTGTGGTCACCCCGCAATCTAACGGAGACAAGCCGGCGGCGGTCATGGATGCGATGGCGTATGTAGGTGCACCGAGCCCGCCGCCCGCGCGGTCGACGCCCGAGAACCCAAAGGAGCGGAAGGTCAAAAGCTGCGCGGAGGCGCCGCATGCGGGGCACATGCTCCGGCACGAGCAGGACGAAGGCGCGCGCGAGTCTCTCGAGGCGCAGGTCCCGCAAGAGGTTCACGAGTACGCCGTATCATACATATCAGGCTCACGACGAACCTCGATCGTGACCGCTCACGCTCGCACCACTCGTTCTGTAGGTGTCATTTGCATGTGTGCAGTCGGCAGTGGACTAAGTACCCCGCAAACCGGGGGATCAGGATGTCGGTGAGTGCAACCCTACTTAGTTGACTGTGTGATCTGTATGACGTGCGGTCGTAGCTGGCACAGCGGGCTCCTCGAAGTACACGTAACACCGACCATGTGCTTCCAACCAGAAAGATATTTCTCAACGACGAGGGTCGCGATTACAACTTGCGTCTCGGACGCGACTTCGACTAAAACATGTCCGCAATGAGCGACTGTCCATTGCATCGGTGCACGCCCCACTGGCATGGCAATGATCGCATCCTCAACCTGCAAAGAGCACGTTCATGCCTATCAATATATTCTGCTTCCTAGTGACATTCTGAGGCCCGGAAAACACTGCCCCGCGCGCAGCATTGCAATTGGCAACTACGAGCCTTGTATTCACTTAAGCACCCGGGCTCGTCTGAGAACTCGAAGACAATATGGCTCGACACAATCTTGCGGAGGACCATATAACCGCAATGCTAAGTTTCAAGTCGCAAGGTCCCCAGCCGGCGCACCCGCCGGCGCCAATTGATTGACTGTAGCTTTGTTGAACTTGTCGGTTGGTGGCTGGCGTCTATCGGCACTGAGCTGCGTCCGAAATCGAACCGTGGCCTCCCCGGGCCGGCATATCATAGACCTGGTGTATGCATACGGATCGTGCCATGGATGCATGACCGTGCACGCTTCTCTCGCACGCTGCTCTACTCTTGACACACCCATCCTGGCTCTGCGTGTATGGATCGTGCCACGCCGGATGCATGATCCGTGCATGCTTTGCTCGTACGGAAGTCAATATCTAAGTGTTGGTTCTTCGTACCAGCCGTAAACACTTCCGCTGCCTGCAGAAACAGCCTTCACAACCCATGCCGAACTCGGAGAAATTGGGGACCACCGAGGACGTCAAATGGGCTGCCTAAAGCTACGAGGAAAAGGAGCAGGAGGAACGCGACCCCGCCTTGATAGCGCGCGGCCGCGGCGGCGGAGGGATGCCGTCCATGGAGCCAGGCAATGGCATGGGCTGGGCGCAGTTGTACCGACGCAGGTCAAGGAGCAGGAGGTCCCCGCCCGCGGAAACCGAACGCCTGCACCAGCAGCACCAACAGCAGGAGCTCCGCGAACAGCAACAGCGCGAGCAGCAGACTCAGTCACTGCGCAAGCAGCCGTCTCGCGAGCAAATGCAGGGTAAGTGGAAGTCTTACTGAATTCGCCCAGCAGCTGATGGATCCTGTCACGGAGACGCGCAAAATCAGTGTGACCCCGCCTGGCCCTGCCATGGGTTCGCCGAGTCGGGACGAGCACAGGCGTGCAGGAGAGGACAAAGAAGAGGTCGCGCGCAAGAGGGCAAATGCCCCAACCACAGACAAGCGTAAGTCGTAAGCGTATGCTGTCTTGAAAGGTTCCGTTATTGGTGATCCGCATACCCTCTTCACAGCATCGCAGAACGCCGTTCGAGCAGACCAGTGCTCAACAACCTGGTCGTTCGCCCTGGCCACCGATGGCGCAGATCAGCATCCCCTAAATCCGACTTCAGATGCTCCCCAGTCCGTTGAATCAACTGCCTCGTACCGGCCCCGCGCCCTTCCAGATGCCTCCGGGCTCGCAGAACGCTCGCAAGCATCGGCCATATTGATTAGAACGGGCGTCATCCATCTCCTCACTTCCTCGGCCGCGGTTAGTGAAAAGCGCGGAGAGCCTCCCCCGAAGTCGTCTCGCAAGAGCTGGAACGTGTCGCCGTGAATCTCTTCAAACATGTGCTCGAAGAGGAGTTGGAAGACGCTTGTTAGGTGCTGGGCCGCGTTTGTCGTCCTGTTGCTCCCCCATGCATCGTTGACAACACTCCGAAACACGGGCGCGTTGCTCAATTCACGGCCAGTGAAAATGATATCCGAAGTAGAAGACCTAGCATCAAGGCAAGCGGATGATTGCGAAGGAAGGAGATGTTGAACGCTCCCCCAATTGGTCTGAAGCGCGTCATCAAAGGGATGTTGCAGATGCGCGGATCGCCGGCAGGAGGGTGGGGCATATCCAGTGCTAGCAGTTGCCGACATTTATATCCTGGGGAGAGGGTCAAGTGCTACTTGCCGTTGCAATTACGTTTGGTGTCTCTGAGCGTCCATGAGGCGCAAGGACACATTAGTCAGAGCATTTGGAGGGGCGCGCGCCTTAAATATTAGCTACCCTCCTCCTCCTCCTCCTAGTCCAAGTAAGGGGCGGAAGGAAAGGTCCCAACCGACAACCTGGCAAGATTACGAAGCAAAGAGCCTTTTGCTTTAGCCTGATGCGTCTCTTCTACTGTTGCTGACCCAGCAATGCAAACGTGTTTGCCTTACTGTCCTACGCCGGCAACTTGAAACTACTTTGATTTTGAGCCTGATAAACTCAGTGTTATATGTTATGAGCCCACCCTTGAATATTTCAAGGTCAGCCAGAGGACGGGATCATGCTGTTTGCACACCGGAAAACGAGCGACTGGTTTCGCCCGCCAAAACTGGCCTGGCGGAATAGGCGCCGAAATTGCACCTGGCGATTTTTTTCCACAGCTGCAGAAAGCAGGCAGCTCCTATCGTGTCCGTGAGAATAGTAAGGTGATGTGTAGCAACATCACACGATTTCTCCTGCGCGAAGTGATCCTACGTGCAACAAGCAAAATGGTCGTTTGCCTTGCTGCGCCAAATTGCATGACCGTGTCAGCCACAGCACGCCATCCTCGGCCTCTCACATTCCAACCCCGGACAGCGAGCCATCCTCTCCTTCTCCAGTTACCATAATTAGCAAAGGGATGAATTGATGACGTGGAGGGGCTGGGAGAAGCAAGCAAAGGATACAATGGATGAGCAGAAGCGAGCCTTCGTTTGGCCTGGGTTGCGATGCGCCGAGTCAAGACCATGTTGAGACCACGCAACAGGATCAGAAGGGTGTCCGCCAGAAAGGAATGCAGCCCCAATCATTAATGATTTAGTTGACCATATGGGAAGTGCGTCGTGGCACAGTTGGTTGAACGCCCTACGGGGTGCATGGAGGCTGGGGTTCGAACCCTGTGCCAGGAGCTTTTGCGGTCCTACGGGATCTATGCTACCCGCTCACTGTTTCGCGACGCACAAACCCCTCTGTAATTGCGGTCATCTACGGTCGCCGTCGTCAGGCAATAATCCCTCGTGGACTTGGCTGTTCGGCATAGACCTCCTTTTCATTTCCCTTGTTTTGTTCTGTTTTGGTGGGTCTAGTAGCCAATTCCAGCTATTTGCGTAATGTTAGATGCCCCTGGTCAGTTGCGCAGATGGTCAGGGCTCCAATCACTCCAGGTCCGCAATGTTGCGCGCCCAATGACCACGACGAAGGCTGGCGCTTGCTCTCAAGTGAAGCTTCGTTTTGGGAGTCCATCTGTACGTACAATGCCCCGGGGATGTCTATCGTCGCGCAAATAACTGTCAGGGAGGGAAGCCGGCATTTGATACAGCGCTATACTTTTTCTAACTTGCGGTTTGCATCTGTCAGCATTTATTCCCTGCAATGCCTCGTCTCATCCCAGCTCATCCCCGGGCCACCGCACGCCCTTGGATGGCAAACAAACAACAAATTGTGCCTGGCGCAAACCGCTGGTAAGCTTGTTGTCTAATAATTATCCAGTTATACTGTACGGCGTGCTATGGTGCTGTTGTATTTGGACGTGCTAGAAAAGGCCGCGAGATCGACAGAGCCACATAAACAAGTGAACGCCATTGCTGTATCTGGCGCGAGACTCCTCCACCCGACACCACTCGGTGAACGCGGAAAGATCCATTTTGTTGCGAATATCCAAAGCATGTGTTGCAGCATCCCAGGTGCCGTTGTCCTTGAATGCTAGCCATGTTGCAATGGCAACAAAATCATTCCAAGGACAGCCCTTGCCTGGCTGGTGGGGCCGATGCGCATCAGGCATGTACCGGCCAATAGGTGCACCACAGCCAAAGCAATAACCAGCGCTGCCTGAGCCTGGCTGCGACGCACGCTTGAAGTCAACCCAACCCATGCCATGAGGCACAAATGTGACTCCAAGCGTGGAGCAACAGTCCGCAAAAAGGGTCTTATGCTTTGGCACAAGTCGACCTCCCACCATCCAGCAAACGGGGCATTTGCCTTTCAGTCTTGTCAGATAGCTTGACAAGGTAGCTGATAGGGTCTGCCGTGCTTTTTCGTCCATTCTCGCGTCTGCGGCTTCAAACTCAACCACCGCTCTGGAAGTTGAATGATGGTGCTCTTGGCGTGCCTGAATTACTCAACATCAGCCACTTCTGCCCAGGCAAATGTGTGGTATATACTGGCTGACCTGCGGATTATAGCTGGGTACATCTGCTTGTAAGAAGACAGAGTCATCCATGCCATCATACATGTACGCGTCGTCGTCCGCTGCTGGGGATGTACTGGCATGCGCTTCCGAGTTGATGGGTTGTGACCCGAAAGACAGCTTCTGCAGGCACCTCTCAGAAGGCACAGATGAGCGAGACGAACAGTCCCTGATGAGCTGGAGCATCTCTGTGTCCGGCTGGCAAACATCACATAGCTCGTCGCCGTTTGCCTCGTTGCAACTCTGCAACTCCCCATCCATGGCAGCCGTGAGGATTGACCGGCGACATTCCTTCGAGTTCCTTGCTAACTGGTTCATGATTCTGGAAAGGCCAAAATCAGGTTCCTCAACCTTGCGCGTATCTCCGTCATGTGCCAGCACAACCATACATGGACGACCTCGACGACCTCCTCTTGCTGCAGCCTGGACGAAGTCGACGGCCCCATGAGGGCTATGGAGGAAGATGATGAGATCAACATAAGGGGCGTCAATGCCGTGAACAAATGCACTTGTGGCCGCGATACATCGTTCAGCTGGCCTCGAGCTCGTCATCCAAGTATGCTGGGCATCATCCCGGTCCTTTGTGGACATTTTCGCGTGGTACTTCAAGCAACCAAGCTTGGAGGAGATATCGTCGCAGTCAGCCACCGTAGAACAAAAGACGACAACATTGGAGTCTTGCTTGACGAGCCCTCTCCGATGACACTCGTGTGCTAGGTTCCACACCAGCGACCGGACATCCTGCGCTGACCGGCAATGGATGTTATGATACCGAAGCTCCTTTCGACCTGTGCGTTCGCGGATCATCGTCAACCTATCTGGTTGCATTCCAATCTTCTGGAAGAAAGCATCCTCGTGATCTGGGCTGATTGTGGCGGAGAGGTATATCTTGGGAAAAGCCACCTGACGCAAGCGGTCGATCTCTTTCAGTTGAGGGCGGAAGAGAGAGGAAGTGAGGATTTGATGTGCCTCATCCACAACAATACGGCGAAGACGATTTTTCTGGGCTTGAATGAAGCTTCCGTGGAAAATCAACAGAGCACAGATGAGGCAAAACTGAGGTCAACGCACGTGAAAAGTGACGCAAAACGGCAATGTTCCCAAGACGCGAACAACAGCTGAAGGTCGTCTGGAGGAGGACTAGAAGAGTTGAATCTGGCTGCCTTGATCCCATTTGCAGCCGCCCGCCGGAGTTGATCGTTGATGATGGCAACAAACGGGACGAACACAATTGAGAGACCTTTGTCGTCTGTGACTGCAGGCACTTCGTAGCACATGCTCTTCCCACCGCCAGTTGGCAGTATGGCGACGACGTTCTGGTCAAGGGAGAGGGATGACGAGATGAGACGGTACTGAGAGTCTGATGTAAACGTGGCCTCCGGGTTCCGCAGCGTGATCTGCAGACATTTCAGCACTTCGGCTTTTGGGATCACGGCCACAGAGGGCTTTGCTGAGACAACTCCATGTGATGGTTCCGGGTGGCGTGCAGGGAAATCATGATACCTAGGAGTTGGGCTAGGAGTTTGGCCACTGAGGGTTGACTCGAGGTCAGCAGTTGATGGGAGACTTGGAGTTGCGTTCATGGTAGGCCCAGAACCCAACTCGTCAACGTCCATGAGTTGCGAGGCTTGCTCTTCGTGTGCCTGATCCCCAGGGGAAGGGATGGAAGAGTCAGATGAATGGCCCAATGGCTGCTGATGCTGTTGGTTTGGCTGTGGGGGGTAGCTGAAAGGCGGTGTGAGCAGGTTTGGGATGGGGTGAGCGGAGTGGCCAGAGGTTGAGCGCATGGCAGCAAGACCGTCCATAACAGACGTGCGTACAAGATCTTCCAGCTCAACTTTGAGCGATTCAATCCCTCGAGTCACTGCGCCAGCCACAAGCCCAGAAAGCTGAGCAAGATCAAAAGTGGGCTGGGCAGGGAGCGATTGATTGGACTGGGCAGTTTGACCACTGCCAGTGTTTGCCTGATATCCGAACAGACGCAGAGCAACAGGGCACGGTGACTCGCCAAGACCCATCACATTGTGCCACGCTGCGCCAAACTGGCGACTCTGGAGCATGGCGTCTGTGGTGAGGTATGGAAGATGTCCCACCTCCCGAGCGTAGACACGACGTGCCATGTCCGTGTTGTGGTTCATGGATTTGTCGCCAAAGTTGTCGACAATGCCAGAAGGGGGGATGAACTCGCGCATGATTGATACCGCTATGTGTCGCCAGTAATGGAGTGATAGGTCGCAGCCCATGTAATCATGGGTGACGCGTTCCAGGATGTGGGAAAACTGCCCTGAGTCAAGTTGCTCGCCGTTGGACATCCACATATACTCGCGGTGGTTTGCCCTGGCCGCATCATCATCCAGCACATGGGAAATGATGTTTTCAACTGGACGAACTAGCACGAGGTACCAGTCAACAAGGGCTGCAACAGGTTCAGGGCATAGAGTGGGAACCCATGACAGGGACTCCGTGAGGGCAGAAGTCTTCGTGCGCTGGTGAATGAACCACGTCCCATAATTCTTGTACATGTTTCGTGGGATCTGGGCATTGCTGAGACGGGTGTCCACAAACTCCGTTCCTCGGGGTGGTGGGGCAGGAGTCATGAAGCAGAGGACAGCCAGCTCAGAAACGAGTTCGGAAAGGTCTCGGCGGAGTGCCTGGAGCCCAGGGTGATTCCATTGGAACTCGCCGTTATTGTCAACGTGAGCAAGGGAATATTTGGGGTGTTCAAGGAGAATCTTGAGAAGAGGGAGATCGGTGGGAGTAAATTGGCCCAATGTGAGCCAAGAATAACCAACTCGATCATCTGTCAGATCTTCCGTCAAGTCAGCAGGGACGCTGAGTGGTATAACGTGGCCGTCAGACAGCTGCTGCATCCGTTGTTGGACGCTCTTGACAAGTTTCTGCAAACCATCGTGGAGGCGGGAGATTTGTAGGGTTCGCCCTTGGCAGGTAACAGAGGTCATGTCAGGCGACCAGGTGATTTTTGGTGCGGCAGGCTGTTGTAAGGCCAAAGACGATGCAAAGCGCTGGTGATCACGGAGGGTATTCCATGGACAGGCGTGGTCGTCTGTCAGCCATTGTTGACACAGTGTCCTAATAGCACTGGATATCCATTTTCAATTTAAGAAGTGCCAGCACCAATTATGCAAAGCAAAAACTCACCCCTGCAAGTGATCAGGATAATTATCTTTCTCTATCATCCCTTGACACATGTATACGTTGCGCAAGAGGTATTCCCATTTTGCCAGAACAGGCGTGTAGTCCTTTGCCGTAAGGAATCGTCCGTCTTCTCGCAGGCTCGAGACTGCAAGCCAACACGTGAGGGGACATTGCCATTGATCTGAGTCAATCCCTTCAACGGAAGTAGCAACTGAGCTCCAAAGGGTCTGGTGAATCAACCTCTGGAACTCTTCCTCTGAGTGGCTGTCCTCTTGGCCCAAACAGTCGTAGAGGAGGACAGCAAGAGCTTTGCAGTTATCGCTGAGAGGGAACGCGTACTTTGAAGGATGATGATGCAATGACCTCATAACAGCAGCCAGGAAAGTAGTAGCAGGAGTGGCGTAGGCTGCCAGCGTATCAGCCCTTTTGTGTGGCTTCCAGCATCCTACGTTGTCGGGGTCCCTGAAAGGGGAGGAAATATCTAAGTGATCGCCCAAAAAGATAATGTCAAGGTACAAACAAGGGAAACCTGTGGAGCATGCGCCGAATGACCAGGGCAGTTCGGTCAGCCAGAGTACCTGTTTCTTCTAGGTATGCGATAACGTGCTTGCGGAGGACAACAAAGCGGGGCTCCTTCTTGTCAGGTGTTTTGGCCAGCAAAACCAGGTTGTTGATGTCTTCCTGTGTCCGCGTGAATGGCTGGAGATGTTCATTCCACTTGGCCATTTGGACAAGGGGATCAAAGTCCTGCTTGTCTTTTGACATGAGTAAAAAGGGGGGTGGGAGCGTGGGATAGATCTTGGCAAGGAAAGTGTAGTAGGGGTGATTGGGATCAGTTCCAGAGAGGGACTGGAGGACAGCAAAATACCGCTTTGGCTGGGGGAAGAAGAAGGTTTGGACGTCTGCCGCCTTGGAGCGGTTTGCCCTGATTTGCCATTCGCCAATAATATCCTGATGCTTGCTGTACCAGTGATCATCAATGGATCTGGGCTGGATGCAGGCATAAGCGCAGCCTGGGGCAACACAAGCAAGCCCTTTATGAACCAGAAGCTTCTCCACAGGAGGCCCGTTTGGTCCAGGGAGAATGACGTCATCAGCATGGGTGCATAGGTCAAACTCTTGGATGGTCGCCTTTAGCTCCTGTTCGGTAGTCTTGATGTTTGCGTTGTGCGAGCTGTTGGCATGGCCAACAGCGTCTCTCGGAAGCCAGGCCACCCCACAAGTCAGACAATGGAGTGTCTTGAATTGTTTGTGACACGCAAAGCCAATCTTTTCAAGAAAGGGGTTGGACTGTAGCTCTGATTCAGAAACTGGACGATCGGAGGCTTCGTGCCAGTAAGCGCAATATTCGTGATCTTACAGGAGTCAACTCACATTGTAGTACAGCAGGTGGAACCTGGGTAATAACCTCAGAATTTCCCATGGAGTTTGAATCAACCAAAGCTGAGATAATATCAGGTAATGTTGGTTGTTTTCATGAGATGAAAACTTACAATGATCTGGCTTGGTCTTGGGATAAGGCTCCGCTGCTTGACGGGGATCCTTAGCATGGGATCCTTTGTTGTGGGCCTCTGTTGAAAAAATTGGTCAATATAGGTTGTGTGAAAGACAACAATAAGCTTGCTTTTGGCATGCATCATCTCCTTGTGTTGTTCCAGACTATGTTGGGAATTGAATTTCTTTTTGGGACAAAACTCGCAGAGAAATCTGTAGGGAAGGTCAGTCAAAAGAGAAACATGAACTGCCAACAACTAACATCGCAGACTGAGCAGAACTCATTGCCGCAGTAGGTTGTTATGAGAGGATGCCAGCGGTGGTTAGGTGTCAAGATATGAGGACATAAACAAGGCCATACGGGTCATCTTTGCATTTGTTTGGACCAAGACCCTTTGCCCGGGCCATCACCCTCCCAAATACAAGCTACAAGCTTCTCTGAGGGTTGCCAGGATGGTTCTTGGCTCACTGCTTCATGTTGTCCATAGTATTACAATGCTAATGCATGCCAGGCCTGGGCTTTGCCACAGGTCTAGCAGCGGTCCTTTTGTTCTGTGTGGGGAGGGGCAACACCTGCAGAGCCACTTTTTATTTGTCTTTATTTGGCCACCGGGTTGGCGCCCAGTTGAGTGGCACAAAAAGTGAAGTTGCTTTCACAACATCTCCCCGCCACGTAATAAACGAAGGTGAAATATGTTTATATGAAACGAGCGTCGCCAACCCGTGGCTTCGCCACGGGTTGACGGGGCAGTTCTTTCATTCACTGCTTCATGTCACCCATAAGATTACAATGTTAATGCATGCCAGACCTGGGCTTCGCCACAGGTCTGGCGGCGGTCCTTTCGTTCTGTGCTCCATGTTACTTCTAAGGTTACATACTAATGCAATGCCAGCCTGCGGCTTCGCCACGGGCTGGCGGCGTTTGGTTCATTCAATGCTGCGTGTGCATCTTGTGATTATTGATGCGTGTTTTCCTGGTGCTTATGCAGTCTTCCCGTTGATGCCATGTATTTCCCCAGTACTGACAAGTACTGACTACATATTTTGTGATTTCCCGTTATTGACATATCCTGGTCTCCCAGTACTGACTTGTCTCGTATTTCCCGTTACTCATGCTTCCCATTTGTTGCCCATAGCTATGTATGCTCCCACTGTGTGATGCCCATTTTGTGCGGAAATCCCACCTCAGGGACACCTCAGGGAAGTATTAATATTATGCAGGTGCAGGCGAGCAGATGGTGCCCGAGCTGTTGCTACCTGGTTTTCCCATTACACAGGTGCTGTTTCCCGTGACTGCTCTCTTCCTGGCATTTCCATTGTGGCTGACCTTCATGTCGCCCATAATCTTACAATGCTAATGCATGCCCGGTGGTCCTTTCATTCTGTGCTCCATGTTACTTTTGAGGTTCAATGCTAATGCAATGCCAGCCTGTGGCAAAGCCATGGGCTGGCGGCGTTTGATTCACTCAGTGCTGCCTGTTACTCCTGTGATTATGTATATCTTCCCAGTGCTTACTTCCCGTTACATTACTACTGAATAAATATTCCCTGGAGTTGCTTTCCCGTTATTGACATGTCTTAGTCTCCCAGTTGTTTACTTGTCTTGTATTTTCCGTTACTCATGCTTCCCATTCATTGCCTTATGCTCTGCCCCCGCCGTGTGATGCCCATAATCACCCACTGATGAGCACGGAAATCCCACTTCGGGGACACCTCGGGCGGGATTGCATGGGTGCCAGTGGGCAGAAGGCACCCGAGCCATTGCTGCCCATTTTCCCAAGAGGCAGTCCAAGTTTTCCTGTCACAGGGATATTTTTCCCGTTACTTTTCCACTCTCGCAATGTTTGTTGCCCGTTTCGCATGAGCAGCCACTACCTCGGGGAAGCGTCGGGCGGGGATCGCGCAGGCGCCCAAGGGCGGAAGACGCCAGAGCTTGTGGGAGGAGGGTGCGCCACATGGAGGCCACAAGGCCAACATGGGTGCCATGTGTGTGGAACGTGAGATTCTCATGTGCGATCTGCGCCAGATGTAACATTGTCCCATTCCTTTTAGATTTGAGCAGAAATCTAAAAGGAGTGGGACGGCGGTGTCGATGTGGCGCGCGTAACTCGCGTGGTTTTCGCGTATGCTCGCGTGGAGCGCACATGGCGTCCACGTTCGCCACGTGGCCTCATGTGGCGCACCCTCCTCCCATAAGCTCCCGGTGTCTTCCACCCGCGGGCGCCTGCGTGAGCCAGCCCGAGGTGTCCCCGAGGCAGAATTTCCGCGTGAAATGGGGGAAGTGACGGAAAAATGAGTAGAAAAAATACACATAGGTTATAAATGGGAAGCTTGAGTGACGGGAAGAAAAATATAACTCAGTGCTGGGAAATAGGACAGCTCAGCACTGGGAAATGAGATATCAATACCGGGAAAATAAGGAAGATTGGTACCAGAAAACAGGACACATCAATAAGTACCAGGAAATAATGGGAAACACAGCAGTAATACCAAAGAAATAAACGCCAACTTGAAGAAGACAGAGGCCGGGAAATATTGAATAAAAATGTAATCACAAGGGCAACACACAGCATTGAATGAACCAGATTAATATCAGTACTGGGGAAACAGGACGCATCAATACCGGGAAATAA
Source organism: Fomitopsis serialis (assembly GCF_022376445.1). NCBI lineage: Eukaryota > Fungi > Basidiomycota > Agaricomycetes > Polyporales > Fomitopsidaceae > Fomitopsis > Fomitopsis serialis. Next base: position 59,862 of record NW_025955025.1, read on the forward strand.
TGGGAAAAACAGAGGTAATATGGAAGAAATGCCCTGCAGTTGATTATAAAATCACAAGACAAATGTATACACAGGAGAGTGTACTGCAGGCCGGGAAACATTGAATCAAAATGTAACCACAAGGGCAACACACAGAATTGAATGATCCAGATGCTGCCAGCCCAAGTATGTAATCTTAAAAGTAACATGAAGCAGCGAATGAAAACCCACTGCCAGACCTGTGGCGAAGCCCAGGTCTGGCAGGCCCAAGCATTGCAATCTTATGGGCGACATGAAGCAGCGAATGAAAGAACCGCCCCGTCAGCCCATGGCGAAGCCACGGGTTGACGACGCTCATCTAAAAGGAGTGCCACGGCGGTGTTGATGTGGCGAGCATAACTCGTGTGGTATGCTCGTGTGGCGTCGACGTTCACCACGTGGCCAGGCTTAGAGGTCATCCTGATACGTCAAAGGACTGTGCTTGTAGTCCAGGCCTGATACATAAATGCTGTAGTTTTTAAATGGTCTGCAGATGTATGAATGCCTTACAGACTGATGTATGAGTTGTACATCCACCAGATGCTGGCAGGCCCATGTATGAAACACAGTGACTACTGCAAATGCTTCATACATAGATTGCGGTGACTTACCATGCACCTTCATACATGAAGGAGCAGTAATCACCGCAGCCAGTGCTCCGCTCTCTACCCAAGAGGGCGGCGGCGCTTTAGGTCACCCCACGCCGGGGAACAGAGCTCGAGGCGGTGGCCCCTACCCATAATAGGTGCTGTCGCACGCTCTTCCACTTTGAGCCCCATTGCAGGCCCATTGGGCCAATGCAATCGTGATGTGCAATTGGCAAGATCTGACTTTTTGGGGACTAGGCACAGTGCCGTATATAGGGTATATGTCGTGATCCATGACATACGCACTGTGTGTCGCACTCCGTGACATGCACTTTGAACTTTGTTCTTTATACAATAATACCATTTACTGATTCAACTTCATAAAGCGGCAGCACTCTCGATTTGGTATGTTTGATGCCCCGACAGTTCATCGCACTCTAACAGTAGTAAGGATGATATGTATTCGTGCACGTATCCATGATGTACAGTACAGTATGCTAAGTACTCAGAGCTCCAGGGCGTCAACGAGGTCCCTTGCGAGCAGCCCCGTAAGCTTGGCCTCGACATCCTCCATGTGCTTCATCCCAGCCCTGCACTCCTCCACAACCTGTACGACACGCTCGGGGACCTGCGCTGAGCATGCCTGCGACGTGCAAGAGGAGCGCGTGCGTGGTGGTGAGGTGGTGCAGCAGCCATGGGGCCTCAAAGAAGTGGGGCTGTGCGGAGGTCGTCCTCACGCAGGCGTGCGACTTGGTGTCTGCAACAGCGAAGAGCTGGAAATTGCGGATGATGAGTGTGTGCGTACCACAGCTGGGATGGCGGGTAGGCCTCATTCACATTGATTCCACCGAGCCGGCGCCGACGCAAGCCATGTTCAACATGATGTTTGACATGATCCGTGCTGCGCTCGCCAAGCTTGGGCTGGTGGACGTGGATGATGGCTTCCAGGCTCCGAGAGCACCGGCTGCAACACGTACGCACGTTGCAACCTCCCACGGAGGTCGAGACAATCGTCTTTACGACAAATCAGCATCTTAGCGGCAATATTTGGGAAGAGGAGGAGGGTGCGTACACTGTAGTCGACACCGTCAATGATCACGGGTACGAATGGCATCGCCTGTGTAGCCCGCGAGGACTCTGCTGGTCGACGTGCAGCCGTTTGTATACACTGATGCACTATTTGTGGACCATGGTTGTCGACACGCCGCCGTACCCACTGATGCGACCCCATTTGTACCTGCTAACACCATTTGTGTTTGTCAACACACCATTGTTCGTGTTCGTCGACGCACCACCATTTGTGATGGTCCGAGGGTCGGTCTCTGGTGGTAGATGGTAGAGCTAGGTCTTAGCAGGACGTGCAAGTGAGCCTTTGTGGGCGCCCCCCGTAAAACCAGCATTTGTGTCTGTTTGTTACCTCACCAAATCGGGCAACCCCGATGTCGTCGGGCAGTTCTTGGCCAATCAGAACGCGCTTAAAGATCCCCCTGAGAGCTGCAACATACCGCCGACTCATGTTTGGGTGGTTTTTGCACTGTATATGCACATCTTATATGCTACAATAGGGATTAGATACATAATGTGACATGTGCTGAATGTATACAACAGATGAGTTGCTGTACAGCACGCAAGGCATTCTCGTGCACGGTAGGGATGCCTACCTACACTAATGTACTGGTTCTCCGAATCTTGAATCATCCACTTTGGGTGGATTGGCCATGCCAACTCTGTGTATTGATAGGCTATGCTCTTATGTAATACGACTCTACTAGATCCCTATATACTAAAGTATCTGCGTGCAGGGGCCAGTCGCCCTATGCACTTGCAGTTCGTGTATGTTGCGCACACCTGTGCCCTCAGGCTGTGTTGCAGTCACCGGCTTTTGACTCATGCGCCTGCCTTCCGTTCGTTGGACGCGCATGCGTACTGGTCCTCCGCCCTGCGCGCTCGTGGTCACCGTGCGTGTGGTCACGGTGCTGGTCCGCACTCTGTGTCTGTCCGCTTGCCCTCTCTCTGGCTTGCCCTCTCACTCGCCCATCCTCTGAGCCGACTTCCCCTTCGCCCATTGACCCACCTGCTCACCTGATTGTGTATCTGCCCGCTCGTCCGCTAGTCCGCTAGTCCACTCTTCTGCTCGTCTGCTCGTCTGCCCGTCCACTCGTTCGCCCGCTCGTCCGCCCATCTGCCCGTCCACTTGTCCGCCCGCTCGTCCGCCCATCTGCTGGTTCGCCTACCCTCCCGCTCGTCCATCCGCTCGTCCGCCAGCTCGCCCAAGCAATACTGCTGCTTAGCATACCACGACGTGAACATCGCAGTCGCTGTATGCTTCGATGATGTGCCAGATGGCGGATCTGCTACAGGGGCCACTGACATTTTCATCTCGCAGTTCATAAAGTACTTAGGAGGTCCACAAGCTGTTTGATACTCTTATCCAGCGCCGTCGGGCAACCAATGTTACTTCTTTGGTGCAGCGGTTATCGCCTTCCCTGGTGCGCAGGTTCAAGTCTCTCATAATATCATTTTTGCAGATTTTGGGGTTTAACAACACGGTGACGTTGAGAATTTACAAAACATTTTATCACAGACAATCCCAACACTCCACCAGTACTAGTCCGGCATGGCTCGAGTGCTATGTACTCTGATCAAGGCCAAAAACCATACGCATTGTGAATCGCGCTGTCGACGCATGAGCGCCGAGCATTGTCCTGATTCGGATGACCGCGCGACGCCCGAGGCAATTCTCACGAGGCGGGGGTATGTCCCTTGGACAGAGCCACTGTCTCCTTTAGGCAGGTGCATCAGATGAGGATCTCTGATGCGACCGTTACTTTGGGCGCCTCACGGGCGTCTATTCAAAGGGGGGGTCGCCCTCACAAACTGCCCCAGATGTGTCGGAGCGGTGGTGGGGTGCGTCCACACGGATGGGTACAAGACCAGAGAGTGCCAGCTGCAGATCACAATATTTATGTATCAGGCCTGGACTACAAGGGCAGTAATTGATGTATCAGTATGCCAGCTACAGGTGCCTGAGGCATCCCCGAGGCTGTATTCCCTGGCTACATCCGTGAAAAATGGGCATGTCAGCAACAACGGGGAATGGGAAACAATACCTGAGTAATGGGAAAAATGGGCAGCAGCAGCCTGGGCGCCTTCCACCTGTACAATACTTGCCCAAGGTGTCCCCGAGGTGGGATTTCCCCGCAAAATGGGCATCCACAGGTGGGAGCACACATAGCTACGGGCAATAAACAAGCAACATGAGTAACGGGAAATACAATACAAGTCAGTACTGGGAGACCAGGATATGTCATTAACAGGAAACTATAAAGTACGTAGTCAGTACCAGGAAAATACTTACAAGACTACATAAACACCAGGACAACACACATCAATAATCACAAGAGTAACACACAGCATTGAACCAACCAAACGCCGCCAGCCCATGGCGAAGCCGCGGGCTGGCATTGCATTAGCATGTAACCTTAGAAGTAACATGGTGCACAGAACAAAAGGACCGCTGCCAGACCTGTGGCGAAGCCCAGGTCTGGCATGCAATAGCATTGTAATATTATGGGCCAGGGCGACATGAAGCAGCGAATGAAGAACTGCCCCAGCAACCCATAGCGAAGCTCGTGAATGGAAGACAATGTTCATTAGACCATGTGGATCATTCTCTTCCTCAGTGGCGAGATGCAATAGGGAGCCATTGCCATCCTGGACATTGACTAAACTTCAGGCTTGAGACAAGCAAAGTTCAGCGCCACAGGCGCATCGCACCAGTCACGTGGGCGTAACTCACTTGCCTCTTGCTGGCTGCGATGCGCATCAAGAGTGTTTCCCAGGGTGTTTCGCGCATGTGGGAATTCTCAAGTGCATTGGTATGTTTTTTCTATGTGTGAGACAAGTATATCACACTGAAATCTGCTCTGGGAACATCATATATGCTATATGTCACAGGCTCAAACTGGCATGATACAATTGACCAAGCAGACAGCATTGGCTACTGACCACGTACTTGAAGGCAGCCAGAATGCACTTAAAAGTATCATTGCATGGGCAATTGATGGGGTCATTATGGAACAGTCTCCAATTTGGCCCACTACATGATTGCGTCAAGGCGCACATTGTGATCCTCTTTGCCAACATCACATTCTGCAGCTCCACAGAGATGATGCCCACAATGTGCAGAACAAAGGCAACAGTGAGGAGCAAATTGGTTTTCAGGCTCACGATGTCCCAGAATCTGGGTGTATGCCATGAGACAAACAGGAAGAGCTTCAATGAAGAGCTGGTACACGCAATCAGCCTGAGGGGAAGGGATGGAGGTATGTAGAGCTCAGCAGACTAACCTTGTGTGAATCTACAGTGATGTTTTGAGTGCATTCAGAGCATTGCATATGCACATTCTGGCTCAGACTCTCCGTGGAAGGAGAATGTGTTACTACTAGTAGTAGGGGCTTACAGGATGTGATCTTTGACAATACCTGTCATTTGCATATTCTCAAAGAGGCACACAAGCTGGACAGAAGTGGGCACAAGGCTCTCCACTGCAAGAAGCAGGGCCAGTTTCCCAACATGCCAATACCAATGTTGCTAGACAAAGAGCTGCATGCCGAGGCTGCTGCATCAACAAATGACTGGCACTGCTTTGAGTGATCAAGCTGGTTGGTGAGACAAGACTCACAAAACTCAGCAGACTGAGAGGAGAGATCAATGCTCAACTCAACGTACCCCAGCTTTTAATGACAATGAAGTCCCACAGGTCTGGCTGCCAATGAAGACGAATAACATCAAGAAAGCAGTGGCCCCACAGGAGCTCAAATAGACTTATTTTGTGTGCACATGTACTGGTCTGTCTGAGTCAATAGTGTCACTGCTCGCTCAATGCTTGAGATACTGGATCAGAGACTCAACTTAATCTTGACTGGAGGCAGTACTATACTAGCACCACTGTCCACTGATCCACCAGCAGAACCTGAGCCTGATTTGGAAGCAGATGAATTTCATGTTGCCGAGATGTTTTGTGCCTGTAGAGGCCAATGTGCAGACAAGACACAATTGAGAGTCTGACCACAATATTGGTGGTGCGTTGCTGACTAAGTGGACCAGGAGCAGTACTGGTGTTGCCCCTCTCCATTTTGTGCCCCGTGTAACTTCTAAGCTTACATGCTAATGCAATGCCAGCTGGGTGGTTCCACCACTGGCTGGCAGCATTTGGTTCTTTCAATGCTGTATGTTACTCTTGTGAGGCATGTTTTCCTAGTGCTTATGCAGTCTTCCCATTACTGACATGTGTTTTCCTGGTACTGACTACATAATTGGTGGTTTCCTGTTATTGATGCTTCCTGGTCTCCCAGTACTTAATTGTGTTGTGATTCCTGTTACTCATGTCATCTCCTTTAGCTATGGTGTATGCTCCTGCTGTGTGATGCCCATAATCACCCATTAGAAATCCCACCTCAGGGGCGCCTCAGGCAAGTATTACTCAGGTGCAGGGGAGCAGATGGTGCCCCAGCTGTTGCTACCCATTTGTCCTGTTACACAGGTGCTGTTTCCCATGACTGTTCCCTTCCTGGGATTCTGGTTGTAGCTGACATGCCCATTTCACATGAATGTAGCCAGGAAATGCTGGCTCAGGGACACCCTGGGCTAGCATCACATAAGCGCCCACAGGCAGAAGGCACCAAGAGCTTAGGGGAGGAGGGCACACCACATGAGGCCACACAGCAAAAATGGCTTGCCATGTGAGCAAGCTACACCACAGATCCAGGCTCCTAAAACCAGCTGTCCACAGTGTTCTTGTTCCTACATGTTGCTGGGGGAATATATGCTTTATATTGAAACAGCATTTCATACTGAACCATGGTGGCAACAAGGGACCAAGGGTTCCTCAACAGCACTCAATAAGACTACTGAACAACATGTGCAGGGCCCCATGGAGTCACTGTGTACTTCACTAACGTGCCAGGCTGCCCACTTCCCCCACACAGCATCCCCCACACAGCATCAACAATAATCTCCCCAGTGGCCATGCAGGAGTTCTCTCTGCAGATACTCCAGTAAATAAGACCTACCATACGGGTACATCATTTTGATGAGTCAATAAGAGCCCTCTAGGGCATGCCTTGGTGACCAGTTGGGCCAGACATCCTACAGGGTTCTCTTTGTCTTAGTCAGCTAGGGGGTTCCATATATAGGAAGTAGAAAAAAATCCATTTTCTGATGCAGCATGAAATCCTGTTTTGATATAAAGCTAGAAATCTCCCAGTGACATGTAAGAATGAGAACACTGTGGATGGCTGGTTTTAGGAGCCTGCCACAGATCCACCCTCAATCACATTCCTTTTAGATGGAAAGTGGCAATGTGAGCATAGCAAGGGGTGTTCTCATCTGCCCTCATATTTGCAAGGTGACATGAGGGGGAGGTTTCTTGAGGAAGAGGCTAGAGGTTGGGCCCAGCATTAGCCAGGGACAGACATGGAGAGAGAGCCACTGGGTGGGCAGGCCTTCTCTAAAACAATTACCTTCCCTCAGAAGTGCATCTCACCCCTCTTGGCAAACTCAGTGCTGCAGCAATGGGGAGTGGTGGACAAGAGAAAATCACCCAATGGTGCTAAACACCAGAGTGAAGTGTTTGGGCTGTGCTCAGGCAGACACCAGGACTGCCCTTGCAAGCTCACCAGTCCTGCACTTCAGGTGTTGTCTGAAAACAAAATTTGGTTCCTTCATGATACACTGCACGGCATTTTTGTCAACATCAGTCATAACAGGGCTTGAGCTTCTAGTTGAGTTGGGGTGAAACTAAAGGGAAACTGAAGTGAAGGTTAATCCAAAGAGAAACATGAACTGCCAACAATGAACTTGACAGACTGAGTGGACCAGCAATCCTAGTAGCTGATTAAGTCCCAAACTTTATGTGCACTTCACTTCAGATTTACAGCTCAACCCCTGTTATGACTGATGTTGACAAAAATTTGATACAGTACGTCAGCCTTTCTCAAAGTGCTCTAGGTCATGGCTATCTCTTATCTCTTCATCATACCTAATAAAAGTTACTGGCTGGGGGCAGCCAGTAACTCCCCTAACCTTGCCAAGAGTGCCCAAATGTCTCCAGGAGCTCCCTTGTATTACAAGGCAAAGAATACACACAAGCACTCACTTAAAAATGCGCGAGGGGGTCTTGGATGTGGCCAGGAAGAGCGTGGGAAACAACCCAAAAAAGGAAATTTTACTGGCTGCCCCGGCCGGTAATTATTATATAGTTAGGGACGTCATGAGGACCTTGCCGCTGCCAGTGTATGCGTACGCAAGGCATCGCTCCAGAAGGGCCACCAGCTCAATTTGCGTGGGCGGGATGATGTTCCGCTCGCGCAAGAATTGGCTAAAGTCCTCGAAGAGCTCCACCAGCAGGGACGATATCGGGAAGGTGGTCCAATGATACACAGCGGGAAATACCTGTCACTCACAGGTCAGACAGCAGCACCGTCAGACAACAGAAACGGAGACGTACTTTTGGCTCAAAGACCACAAGGTGCTCTCGCAGGGGCAGCTGGATGTCCGGGCTGAGCGTTCGTGCGATGAGCTGGATGATGATGTTCCGATACAACACCCTGGTGAACATTGAGGTCAGCCCAGTAAATCACAAAGTGCCGCATAACACGAACGTACTCTCCGGTTCGCATATCAGGTGGAAGGTTGTCGAAGTTGACCACGAACATGTTCTCCAGTCGTAGGTCCCGTGCGACGCTCTCATCCATCAGCAATGTCTTCAGGCGTTCGTGCGGAAGCTGCCCAGTGAGACGGCTGAGCAAGTTGGCGAGGACAGCCTGGGCAGGTTTTGAGCGGGCCCATGCACCGGTGAAGGCCTGGGTCATCATTCCCGTGCAGACCTCGTGGGAGCGAGCGGTGGGCCGCATCCTGTGTGAGAACGCGTTGTACATCTGTGACGACCATGCCTCGATGATCGGGCCCAGTCCACCGTGGGCGAGCACATACTCCAGCTCCGCTTCTTCTTGTTCAGACAGAGGTGGGACCCTTGGCCGTTTGCGAGACGACCCAGCATCCCCCGCAGCAGCCGCTGCCTCGTCCTCAAGCACGGCAAGGAACCGACGCATGACCTTTCGAGTCGTGAGAGACTCCTTGGAAAATCCTGCCGGTGGGGGCGGGAGTCCCCTGCGAAGCTCTCGTTCGATGTCGAGGATGGTACTGTTGTACTGCTGGAACATGCGCGTGGACTGCACGTTCCCGTATCTGCCGAGCAAAGCCTGTGGGTAGGAGTGCACAGCGAATGCCTTGCCACTTCCACGTTCCGCCTCCATCGCGTCCAGCTCTTTTGCCAGCCGTGTTTCCTCGTCGTCGACATCATCATCGCTGCCTTCAACACCTTGGTCCTCGTTGAACTGGGCCCGGAACTCTTTGTCTTCGCTGTTGTCCACATCAGATCCATTGCCGTCTCCGCCATTGCCTGCAGCCTGCTGCCGTCGACGTCGGGCAGCTTGCCGAGCATTCGCCACAGTGTCGTACATGTCGTGGATGCTCATCAAGTCGCAGAGCACACCACAGCTGAGCTTCGGGTCGTAGTCTTCGTTGGGCACCCGTCGAGCGATCCGCCGACCCTCGTAGGTGTAGATTGGATTCTCCTTGCCGTCCTGGTCCAGAAGTGGATATGTGTACAGGTCCACGGGGTCATCGCTGTCGTAGCGGTCGTGAGTGTCATAGACATCACCGTGTTGGTCGAGAATGTCGTCCGGGTCAATGGGTGTCCAGTCATTGACCACCCGAGCTCTGTTGTCCAGGTGTCAGAGGCCACACAGCGGGATTATGTGAGATGCCACTCACCCAATGTGTGTCGCAATGGCTAAACTCGCCGTTCGAATCCGAGACCAGTCACGTTCACCACCCCATCTATCCCGCTCATTGGCAAGAGAGTTCTGCACGCCAATCTCCTCGTTCTGCCCATACCGAACTGACATGATGAGGGGTGTGTGATCCGTGAAGAACCTATCTTCCTTCCACGCAGCTGGCATCTCCCGGACAAATCGCTTCCACACTCGCGGCATGCACTCGTCCAACGCCCTTGCCTGAGCGAGGGTCACGTTCATTGCGGGGCCCGAACTGTGCAAAGAATGTGCGTGTCAGTCAAGTCAAGTGCATCACCACCCATATCTTACCCGCACTCGCGCAGTCTGCGCCAATGCGGGTAAATACGAACAACAAAGGCCTGGAGAGATGACCCGTTTCGACAAGCATCTCTTCCCGCACTCGCGCTCGCTGCGCCAATGCGGGTAACCGGCCGGGCTACTACTATATGGGAACAGACCGACTCACAAGATGTTGCAGATATCGTCAAAGGACCACTTCTTCAGGTCCGTCCCTTTCCCATATCGGAGATGGTCGGCCAGAGAGATGTCCCGGTAGTGGATCTCAGCGAGCCAGTGCACGACAAAGAGCGTGTAAATCTTGAACCTCGTCGGGGTGAGACGCGAATCCCCTTTCTTCACGTTGTAGCCAGACGAAGGCGGAGCACGTCCAGGATCGTACATGTCCGCAAAGAACACGTTCGGCGCAAAGACCATCCAGAGGTTCTCCAGACCGTACTTGCCAAAGTACGCGCACCGTCCATCCGTATCAAAACCGGCCTTGCCCTTCGCTTTCATCTGGCTGTTCTGCTGCTGGATCTGCAGCACCAAGACATAGTTGTGCATCGAACGTGCCTTTGGCAATGCGACCGGAAGACCCTGCGTGCGAGGTACGTACATCACAAAGTCAAGGTAGTGCGGGCCACCTCGCCAGTGCAGGCGCGGATCGTCCGGCTCGATGATCATGTTGTCGTCCACCTCCACCTTCGTCCTCGTCTTCAGCAGCGACACCGCCTCCTTGATCGTCCGACGGTTGACCCCCTCGCTCATGCGCTTGAGTTCGGACAGCTTGATCCGCCGCTGCTTCATATTCGTCCACACCCGCTCTGTCTCATTTCGGTCCACCGCCGCGGTGTGCGCCTCAAACGTGTGACGACCCACATCATCCTGGCTCATCGGTTCGTCAGTGGTGAGGCTCATCGGCACGTTGTCCAGATTGAAAGGCTCGTCCAAGCCAGTGAGCGCACGGTCAGCTCTTCGTGGTCTCTGCATCAATTTGAAACGGTGAGTCACAGCAGTTGACGATGACGACGGACGGTAACTCACATGGCAGCATCTATGACCCTCTGGTGAGCTTCTGTCAGTTGGTCTTCGTCCCCCGGGTCCTCGTCACCGCTGCCACGCCCTTAGCATACTCGCACAACAGTCAGATTTGTAGGAGTACGCACAACTCGTAAAAGTCCCTGTTCCCATTTGCAGGAAGGGCCAGCGGTGCGTCGCGCGGGTCCAACGGAGCAGACCGGTCTTCCTGTGGTGCGTCATCGCTCCGGGGCATCGTTGCTGGCAGGCGGGCAACAGGGACAGCAGCGGGCGACAAGGGGAGGGCAACACACACGCAGACTCAAGGAAGGAAGGACGGGGGAGAGAGAGAGAGAGAGAGACAAACGGACAGTGAGAAGGATGGGCACGGTCTAGGGTGAGCGGAGACAAATGCCATCAAATTCGAGACAGGGTCGCGTGGCAACAGCGGCGGGATGAGCCTGGAATAACATTTCCGGCTGTGAGCTTGTGCAACGACTCTTCGGGCGGAGGGACACCAAATTAGGCGACGCACTGTGGCTGTGAGATGCAACCGCACCTTCTTGATCGGCGCGTGTTGCGCTGAAACACTCCAAGCCGATCGAGCTGCTACAAATGGTCATGCCGCCGCAGCACCCTCGGGCAGTTCACAAGTCCCCGAAACCGCAGCCCGCGGATGGCGGAATCCGACGTGTTTTGGGCTGAAGTCAGAGAATGAGGGACTGAGCATTGTCTCTGCACTTGACAAGTTAAGTTCAGCAACGGCGAACCACGTCCGATGCACCACATTTGTTTGACCGCGTTGCGTTCGAGCGAACAGAACGGTCAATTGACACACATACCCAGTTTGTTCCGTTTGGACCGTTCATCCTCCCTTGGCCGGTGTGTGCTCTTGTACGTTGATTACCACTGTAGATATACATGATGTTGTCACTGTGACTTAGTCATTCATTTTGTGCGTGTTCCCAACCGCTCTTGTTGCTGTTGCTCTGGTTAGTCACCGTTTATCATACCTCCGCAGAGTTGCTCTTTTGCAAGTTCAATCGCATCGCCTGTGCTGTTGGTGAATGATTACAGCTGTTTCCAAAACGATGGGCCCCGCATCAAGAAACCGCACTCAGGCGGAGTGTGTCGGTCTCCCTATTCCCATCAAGATTGGACCATAACCGGCACGTCGAGGGCGAGCCAGACTACGGCGGGTGGCTGAGGTCGACTGGCAGAAGGTGCGGATCACCTTGAAGGCAAGATCCGACGCTCTCCGCCCGTGTACGCATTTTTGATGAGGGGCCTATCGTTTTGGAAACAGCTGTAATAACGGTGGTGCTTCAGACGGGATTACTTATCTGTTGCGAGATGTGTTTGCATCGTGTAATGGCCACGTTACACAAGCCCGCTTAGGGACACGATACAATGTGTCACGGACTATCTAGGACTTGACCGATGAGATAGCTAGGGACGACGGACATGTTGTTAGGGACTTACCAGAAATGTCCTGGCCTATCCCGTACTCGCGCTCTCTGGGATGTATTCCCTTGTCTTGCCAATGGCAGTGTCTGGGGCTCGCGCCCTTCTTTGTTCATGAATTCGTGTGCGCTCGCTTGCTCTTGGTCATCCTCGTGCCTCGACCTCTCAACTGGACATAACAGTGATCAACCCGATCCGCGCGTTGCACATGGCACTCACTGTTGTAAACTGGCGTGACATGAGCAAAGTCAACTTGGCCATGCATGCATGTTGTCATGCCAACACGAACAGGGATTCTCCACTTTGAGGCACACACACGACTCGGCGAGATCAGTGTCATGAAATGTCATCACAGAGTCACAGCAGAGTATTGTACATGAAGGGCCACAGCGAGCGGGGAACGACGTGAGAGGCATAGATGGCGGCACTGTACACGAGAAGAGATGCTACTGAAACCAAGTCAGCAAAAGGATCACGTGCAGCCACGTGACACAAGGACGTACCGAGGATATTGATGAGTACACAGTACAAGTGCTGCGTGGTTGCTGCATGCGCGTGAGTAGGTGCGAAAAACGAATGAAAGCGGACTCACAACACGAGTCGCCAAGCAATGACGGTCAGCACGAACAACGAGACGGGAGAACGAACGACACAGTACACCAGCACAGACACAACAGGACACGACGTACAGAAGACGGAGCGAACGTACCAAGGACACGCGCGTGCGACGGTCAGAGCGACTGACCAGGGAGGCCACCCTGAATGATAGCGTCGTCGCTCGTATCGGGCGGTTGACTGCCACGCCCTTGCTGACCGCGAGGCCGTGGTTGACCACGAGCACGACGATTTCCAGGTCCACCGCGACCGCGAGGCTGGGGTACCGGCGGAAGAGACGGTCCACGGGTACCGCCGGAAGTGCTCGCGTGCGGCTGAGGTTCCGAGGTGACTGACCGGGAGGCTGCCGTTTTGCCAGCACCAGCTCCGGTCAATCGAGTCGAGCGACGGGGGCCAGCAAGTTGTTGCTGAGAACGATACGTCGTGAGATTGACCGGTTCTACAAGAGATCAGATCACGTACCTCTTCGACGGGTCGCATCGGCTCATCACCGTCCATGTCGAGCGTTTGCTGAACGGGCTCGCTCTCGTCCTGAGCCGGTGCACCGGAGGTCACACCGCTTGGGTCCGTGCTCGGGTTCGCAGTGGCCGGTGGTCCGCGGCAACGCGTTAGCAAGGCCGTTGCAAAGCTGTCGTTCAACAGCGAGGACGCTGCGGGGCGTCGGACGGCTGGATCCTCGAGCCATTTAGTGAGCAGAGTGGCGAGAGACTCTGTACCACGCATGTGAGTGAGATGCTTCAACATTGCCTGGAACGACGCACCGGTATGCTCGGCGAGGTAGTCCGCGACTCCTTGAGGGCGATGTTGTCCGCGATCATGTCTCGAGCAACAGGAGGTAGTACACGCGCACAGTGAGCATGCCCATCTGCGTCGCGTGATACCAAATGTCCTTCTCGATGTCTTCGGCATTGAACGTGGGCGCGATCGGAAAAGACGACAGGAGATCGGAACCTGTGAACCAGGTCGCAAACTCGGACTCGCTGGACGTCTGCTCCGCGATCGCCTTGAACTCGTCGAGCGTGATGCGGATGTCCCAGCGAGGACACTCGGCTTGGGCCTTGGCGGGCTTTCTGCTCTCGAGAATGACCGGTTCCAGCACAGGAGACGGATGATCTGTGGCAAAAGGCCCATAGCGATGACTGGAAGGTAACAGATCAGTGGTATGTTCGGTACAAAGATACCGATCCAACCCGCACTCGCGCCGGCTGCGCGAGTGCGGGTAATGTCAGTAATATCGATGCATCTACCCGCACTCGCGCCGTCGGCGCCAACGCGGGTAGCGACGTGTCAAATACGCTGCACGTTACCCGCATCCGCGCTGTCGACGCGAGTGCGGGTAGATTGCTGTAAAATACACGCACGTTACCCGCACTCGCGCCGACAGCGCCAATGCGGGTAGTGACGTGTCAAATGTATGGCACGTTACCCGCACTCGCGCTGGCGACGCGAGTGCGGGTAGATGCATCACAAATACGTGTACCGTTACCCGCACTCGCGCTCGCTGCGCGGATGCGGGTAATAGCAATACAACTTGACGAACGTTACCCGCACTCGCGCTGGCGACGCGAGTGCGGGTAGTAGCAATGAAAATAACGTACCGTCCTTGACGTGGTCGGCCGTCACGTCCGTCGGGAGTACGAGCTTCGGCGGGTCCTCCTGACGGTTCTTCTTCCGGTTAGGCGAGGCCGTCGTCTCCGAACGCGTGCTTTCGTCACTCCGGCGAGGACGCTTGGAGGTCTTCGCGGCGGCAGTCGCGTCGTCCATGGTCACATCCGGGTCGGCCGGTACAGGCGTGTTCGGTGCAGCGACACCGACGGGAGGCGTAGCAGGGCCGGCTTCCTGAGAAGGCAGCGGTGCCGGGGCCCCGGCCATAGCATCGTCCTCGGACTGGCCAGTCGTCTCGGCCGTCGTGTCGGCTGGCGCGCCGCCCGCCACGCGTGTCTGGTCGAACTGCGTGCGGAGGTGCTCGACATCCGCGTCCGCAGCATCTGGCTCAGGCTCCGCCTCGTTGCCGGTATCCATCGCATCGTCCGTCCGGCTGGCAGGACGCACGACCTTGGAGACGAGTTCAGCATCGCCGGCCGAGCTGGGCTCGTCCTCGCTGAACCGTCGCTCCAACCAAGCAATCTGGCTTGGAGACGGAAGCGAACGACCCGTCTTCTTCGAGACGCCCTCAGCCCAAGGGTCTGCGCGAGCGACACTTGGGATCCTCTCGGCCGTACCCCTCGCCTTCTCGATGAAGAACGAGTGCGGACTGTCGACGAACATCCAGTTCGGCAAGCCCGACAGCTCCTCGTCTGGAGAGTCGACGAAACCGTCGAGCTTGCGAGGCCACGCGCCCAAGACATCCTCAAGCGTGATCCGTTCGAACGTGTACAGCTCGTCGTTCGGCTCGTACACCGCGTCAGCATCTCCGGCCTCCACACGGTACATCATTTGTGCAGCCTTGTACATCATCGTCTGCAAACACAGGTCAGTCTCATAACCGCTGATGGACGATTCTGACGTACGTTTGCAAGGTGCACGGCTGACGACATGATGTGCGCATCGAGCGTCCTGTGCTGCAGGATGTACCGCTCGTTCTCCGTCACCGTCAGCCCGTACATCTGCGGCACCGTCATGACCTGCTGCACGATCGACAGAATGTCCGCGCGCATGTTCTGCAGAGGTACGAATTCATTCTTGACGTGCTTCCGGAACGCTGCCGTCGCGACAGCAGTCGGATTCGGAGTTTTGCCGTCCGGATTGCCCTCGGTTTCGTCCTCTTTCGTCCTCGCCACCTGTGTCGACGATCCGCTCGCGACGGGCAGGTCATCAAACGCGTCAACGTCGATGGGCACGGATTTTGATGCGTGCGCGGGCTGCTTGCCCTTCTTGTTGACCGTGATCGCCGACGTACTCGCGGCTGGCTGCTTCGTCGCGGCTCCAGGGAAGAACATGCTGATCCCCAGCATGGATCGCTGTTCCATGTAGTCGAGCGCCTCCGTCTTGTACCTCGCCTCCTCCGCCTTGATCGCCGCCTTACCTTTCCCCTTTCGCTTCTTCCCTTTCTTGCCCGCCTGCGCTGCCGACTCCTGCTCGCCCCCTTCAAGCGGTGTCCCGTCCGCACTCACCGGTCCCTTCCCAGATCCGAAGCCCGTCAGTCGCCGTATCGCTGGGTGCGTGAGCAACCCGCGAAATCGCCCAATGTCCGACAACCGGCCCTTCGCATACCATTCCGGCCAGTTTTCCGGGTTCGCCGGCTGCTTCACGACGAGCGACCAGCGAGGCCAGAAGATGGCGTCGTGCGTTGGTATGGTCTGGAACTGTTTCATCAGCGTCGTGAGGTCCTTTAGGTACGTGACGATCGGCGGAAGCAAGAACGATTCGCGGGCCATGATGGTCTTGTGAGCCCACGCAGCGATGCACGCAAGCGCGACCGGAACATAGTTCCGCGTCCAACCTTTCTCCTTTGGCAGCGGAACGCCCGTCCGAGCAAACGCTAACGCGCCCGGTATGTCCCATGTCAAGTCAGGTAACGGATCGGCGGGCGCGACGGGCCTGCCTGCGCTACCGGAGCTTGGCCGCAGGCTTCGGCTTGTTCTTCGCCGCCGTGCGTCCAGGCTTCGGGGCAAGCACGACAGGCGGAGTTTCCGCAGTGACCGATGCCCGTGGACCACCGAGCACGTTGCGGTGGCCACAGAGATGGACCACCCACGTCAGGAAGCTGGGCTCCTTCGGGAACGCCTGCTTCAGCGAAGGAAAGAGCTGGCGGATCATGTCCTCCGCCTCTTTCTCCATGTCCGCCGGCTTACGTTCCTTGTTAGCAGAACCGCGCGCACTACCTGGGGCGATGTCCGTGACACCGGCCGCAATCGGCTTGTCCATCCCGGTACGTATGTGCTTGTACTCGGTGTCGAACTCGATCTGCTGAGCGGTCAGCCTCCCGTAACAGTAGGCCAGCAACGGCATGAACCGCGTCCGTTTTGCCCACGACAACATCACGATCTGACATCATCCGGTGAGCACGGTCTCCGATCTGTATGTTGTACCACTGACCTTCGCGGCCAGGCTCTCGCTCACCGGCCCAATGTGCTTCTTCAGACCGCCCATCAGCTCAAGCGCAGTCAACGCGCCCACCAAGGCACCGGCCGACTTGTAGCGCAGGTCGTTGCCGACCGCACAAGCAAACAGCGACATCGGCTCGAGCACGAACGCGAGCTGACACCGGTGAGTAACAATCACCAGAGCACGGAGCGATGTACTTACCCAGATCCATCCCAACTCGTGCGTCGCACGGTCAACCAACAGGCACGAAATCAAGCCGTGCGTGATCAGCGGTGCGGCCGTGACAACCGCGGCGCCCTGCGCCTCCACACTCCACGGATGGTACACGAACCGGATCCGCGCGAGGACCGCTGCACGATGCGCAATCTCCGCATCCGTGTCGCATGGCAGGAGGTCAGCCATGGCAGCATGCAACGCATCACCGTACGCACGCATCTGCTTGCAAGCGTCAGTCGTCCGCAGGTACAGCAGGCGCGGATCGTCCTCGACGATGTGCTTCTGGTGCAAGATCTCCAGAGCCTCGAAGACTTCCGGAGTGTACATAGAGTAGTCGGGCACCGCACGCAGGAACGCTGACCGAAGCCGGTTCATCGTACCGTACTCCTTGATGGTGTCCAGCGCGGCACTCTCCTGGCCGTCCGCACCGTATATCTTCTCGCCCTCCTTCGCATGGTGCGCGTGTACGAACTCGTCCCAGTCCGTACATGCTTGCGTAACCTTGTCGTCCGACAGCGGGAAATCCTGCTTCGAGCCGATCAGGCCCATCGTCCGGTGCAAGTCGAGGACGGGGTAGATGACCGCCTGTATGACGTAGATAGTTAGCCAGAATCAAAATGGATTAACCTGATACTCACTCCAAATGTCGTCGTCGCTTCCTGCTCGAGTTCTCGCCACCGCATGATGCCGGTATTCTCAAAGTGGGACCCGAGCGACGTCAGTGCGATGCAGAATCGTGCGAGCGGAAGACAGTGCACGATGCGCGAGAACATCGTGTTCGCGTGGTGCCCGCCCTTGACCTGTCGTTCCGCCTGCTGAGCCTCCTTGTGGGTCTCCTGCTTATCGCGCAGGACTTGGACGAGTTGCGACGGTTTGATCTCACACAGCGACTTCATCTCCATCGTAAACTTCTCTTGATCCCCCTCCACCTTCTTCCGTGCGTCGCGGTTTCGCGCGAGCGTGTTGATCGCCGCAGGTGAGAGTTTATCTAAGGATGGTATGAGTGATCGTGCGAGATTTGTGAGAACGATACGAACGCACCGCTATCGAAGACCTCCGCCAACCACCACGCCCGCTCGTGCATGTACGCATGCGCATTCTCCACGTCCTGTTCACGTTGCTTGAGTTCGGCCCTCCACGCCTCCGACGTCTTGAACGAGGCCTTCCAATCGTCCACGCGCTTCTCCGTGCGCACGATCGCATTCTCACCGTCCTGGTGCCAGTCGGCAGACGCGTGCAGGCGATGCTGCCCGGCGATCACGTCAAGCACGACCTTCGATTTCTCGTCCTCAATCGCCTGGGCTGCAAGCTGCAGCTTCGGCGTCTTCGAGCCCTTGTGACCTGATACGATGAACGACTGGGGCTGACCGATCCACCGGGTACGGCGAGCAGAAGCGCGTTCTCTTGAGTACGTTGCGAGGCTCGTGCTTCAGGTCTTTCACGATACCCTCGCGGTGGTGAGCATCGAGCGGGCGCGGGTTCCAACGTTGGTACAAATAATCGACCTGCATTGCTCTCATAAGCCAGGGCGATGCCGGCACGAGCGTGAAGCCGAGGCATGCTTCCGCCGCCTCTGCGAGAAGCTCAGCCTCCCGATCCTGTTCAGCGCCCTGACCGGCCGTCATGGGCATTGGGATCCCCCGATCACGTCCAAGTCCGGTTGAATCTACATTGACAACTGTCAGTGTCGATCGGCCACTGATTTGATAATGGTACGTACCTCTTCATACTGCAGCGACTGATCCGAAGGGCCAGGCGACCGAGACGAGCCACGGTCAGACATGGCACAGCACAGATGACAAGCAGAGTGAGATGAAGAGCGTAGAGATGTGCGCGAACGCACGATCGATCTGTGGGCGTATGTTTAACAAGGTAAGTGTGCCCCGAACGCATGGCTACGGATACGTCCGAAGCACATGATCGTGTGACATTACCCGCACTCGCGCAGCCAGCGCGAGTGCGGGTAAAGATACCGATTAAGATCAATGGATCTGGTCTCTCGATGCTACCGGTCTATCGTTATTTACCCGCACTCGCGCCGGCGACACGAGTGCGGGTAACGGTACATCAAATTGTACTACAACTACCCGCACTCGCGTCGCCGGCGCGAGTGCGGGTACTGTTCATGTAATTCTATCGTTATTTACCCGCACTCGCGCTGGCGACGCGAGTGCGGGTAACGTGTCACATAATTAGTGTGTCGTTACCCACATTGGCGCCGTCGGCGCGAGTGCGGGTAAATGACTGATTTGTAAGCTTCTTTACCCGCACTCGTGCCGGCAGCGCGAAAGGGGGTAAAATACCCCTACAAAATGGGTATTCGGTAGTAAGTGTATGAGTGACGCATGAATCATTGACGTAGCTATATTATTACTGTACTGTGTTAGTGTGTTGTGTAGAGTAATGATCCGTCTATTCACCCGCATCTGCGCTGTAGCGCGAGTGCGGGTAACTGTCTTGGACAGTGGTCGTTTACCCGCAATGGCGCATGTAGCGTGAGTGCGGGTAGGGAAATGGGAAATTGATGGGTGTTCCTCATGTGCAGAGGTCCAGTTTTTTGTGAAAACCTCGCCCTGACCCCGCCCTGACCCCGAACATTGGTCGAAAATCCCCTATAATAGCGATGCGAGCGACAGAGGGATCGATAACAGGCAGCGCGAGTCAAAGTGACACGCGCGTTGCGTGCGTCCGGCTGCATCCGTGACAACACGTGCGAGCCAGTCGTGACCGCACGTGCACAACGCGACGCGCGATCACGTTCGCCGGACGACTTGCTCACGTGTATCCGCATTCGCGCCACAGCGCGAGTGCGGGTAACAGCCCTACACCAATGTAGACCGTAATTTTACCCGCACTCGCGCCGTGGCGCGAGTGCGGGTAAGCGTACAGTTCACGTACAGTCTCGCGCGGATGAGTTGGACCCCATAGTACTAATCCAGTATTAAACACGATCTTGCTTAATCGGGCAGCGGTCTACCGCGCGGATCAGCTGATCGGCCTCGCGAGGCCTGCACTTCCCGCACATCTAATCATCACTCACCACAGAGCATGGAACCAAATGTGCCAGACGAGACGTCCGGTATGTAATGCACTCCTGTGTTGCGCGATCATGGATCTTATAATAGACGTAGGGCGCGGTACGGTCAACGCGTCTAGAGGCCCCAGCGCGACGGATGACTTCGTTGCAATTGTGAGAGGAACGCCTTGATACTTGCCGATGTATTTTGCTGACCGTCGCACATGCCAGTTGACCGGTGACCTCCGGTGCGCATGCTGCAAGAAAGACAACCTCCAGCAGTGCAAGATACGCGCAAGGAGTGTAAGGTGTCAGTATTGCCAAGACACGCGCAAGCGGAAGTGTACCTAAGTGTGAGTTGGTCAACAATCACGCGTTCACACCGGCCGACATCACATCGTTTCACTCGTAGAACTACATTCGCCTGGGCCTCATCACCGTGGCCGAAGATGGTACCGCGACGTACGCGCCAAATGAAGAAACCGAGAACATGGAGGTTCCGGCAGGCATGCGCAAGAAGTGGCTCAGCGTCCCCAAGAAAGCTCCACAGACCGGGAGGCGCGGATCCACGCACAAGGGGAAAGCCGTTGCGTCGCGGGCCCAACGCAGCTCGCGTGACGAGAGTGAGAGGTCTGACACGTCGCTGCATGCGGGGCCCAGCCGCAAGCGCCGTCGGCGCACCTCTGATGCTACGTCTTTCGTACCGGTACGTCGATTTACACTCGCTACTTCCTCTCACTCACCTTCCGATTCAGTCCGATGCTTCGCGCTCGCCCGCGAGCGTTCGGCCCACCAGTAGGAATGAAAGTGTCGACGAGTTGGACGAGGATGCGGACGGGGGCACAGGTGCGGTAGGAGTCACCGCCACGGACGAGGAGAGATCGACGGTGAAGACGATAGTGCCGAGGATGACACGGAGGATAGCGAAGCGGAGAAAGAGGCAAATGATCGCGAGGTTAGGGCCGAGCCGGAGCTCACTCGCAAATGGCTCAGCAAGCCGCGAAGGAGCACGGGGATGGACCGGTACGAGCTCGCGGCTGAAGAAGCCAGTCTCGCGACAGACCGCAGCAAGCTCGCCTTGGAGATTGCGAAGGCCGGCGGGGACAATGCGCATTACGCCGCCAACAAGGTAGAGGCGGCAGAGCGCAGGGTCGCTATTCTCGAGCGCAAGGTCGCAAAGCTCGAGAGCGACCTTGAGGACAGCAACCAGCGCACCGCGACGCTCGAGTCCCGCCTCGCGAAGCTCTCGAAGGACGTCAGGAAGATGCGGAAGTGACTTGTATTGAAAACGGTGCAACTACCCGCACTCGCGCCACGGCGCGAACGCGGGTAACACCATCGCATCCCTTCACATTGTCGTTACCCGCGTTCGCGCCGTGGCGCGAACGCGGGTAGATCGATTCACTCGTGACACTGCGCGTAACTACTGTAAATGTATTTGTTGACTGTGGGAGGTCGTAGTATCGCTCGCTAAAATGAATGAATTGACGTGATCGTACCTGCCGTTTGGAACCATCAAAATCCGTCGAGCTGCCGCAGATTTGTACCTGCATTCGCGCTACGGCGCGAGTGCGGGTAGCATGTGTGTTAATTAATTATTTGCACGTCTCAGATCGTCGATCGAGTGCATAGTTCGGTGGTCAGATTGAACAGACATATGTCGAGCATGCTCCAGAAGTGGTAGTACATGTGGTTTACATACATGCACGATGCGATACACTATCCCGACCTTCCTACTCAATCATCTTCATCACCCCCATACCGAGCACGTTTCTTCTTCGTCGCCTGAAGGGCACCCCGCAATCTCGCGACCTCGTTGATGAGCCGCGCGATCACCCCCTGATGGACGTTCAATCGTTCGGCCATAGGGAGATCCGATGATCGCTTGACATCGCGGATGATCGCACTGGTGTCGAGCTCGTTGAGTTTGCCTGTACCAGCATGAGTGTTCCGTTTCTCAATCAAAGAATGAACACTTACGTCTCGCGACACGATGGGCTCCAAAGTTCGAAGGCCCAGCACCCGCGTCAACACTGCTTGATGTTCCTGGCGACACAGGATCCACGTCCATCATCTGCCCACTGAGACGGTCGATGGGCTTGCAGAAGAAGCGGGCGAGTGCGACTGTGCAGATGCGATACGCCCGGCCGGCAGCGGGGATGATGAGTCGGATACAACGTTGGGCGGCGATGCGGGCGTCGAGCGAGTGACAGAACGCGAGGGCGAATGCGATGGAGAAGGCGCGGGCGAACGCGATGACGAGCGTGCACGTGGTAGAGAGTCGGGTGCGGAATTATTCTGCAGCACAGGTGCCAGGGACGCGCGCGGCGAGTCAACCGCCTCAGAGGCTCGTTGGTCCTGTAGCGAGTGAGCGCGTCAAGAGAAAGACAGAAATACAACATGACTTACCGTGAGCGAGCAGTTGACCTTCCTCCTCATACAGCGGTGACAGCACGTCTTCGCGAAGGGCACCCTACACTCATCTCGCCCGTCATTCACACACCGCTTGCACCGCGCGGCCTCGACCAGCTTACAAGTCAGTAAGCTGCGATTGAGATAAAAAAGGAACCCACGTACCACGGTGTTTCGCACTCACAGAGGTCATCTTGCGTGCACCTACCTTACGCGCACACAATCTCCGTGTCGGCTGTCTTCATGCGCAGGTACGCACATCACCCCAGGGCGCGGTGGGCTTGCTGGATGTAAAAGAGAGGGAGACAGGAGGCAGGAGAGGCGGGAGATGTGGTTGTGGGCAGGAGATCGTGTGAGCGCCCGTCGGTGGCTGAGCAGGTGGCTGACGTGATCTCGCCTCCCCTGTCACTGCACATCACTGACGCACAACATGGAATGGACGCCGCATGCGGAGGGTGTAATGGATGATGTGGTACACCACAGATGCATGCCCTCTGTGCACCAGGGCACACGAACAAGTCGGTGCCTCTGAGATCGGGCGGGCGCTCGGACTTGCCAAACAAGGCAATGGATGTGTGGACTCATCCGCAATCGCGCCATGGCGCGATTGCGGGTAAGGGTGACTGGCAGAAGGCAGTCGCAGACTCAAATGGAGACTGCATGTTACCCGCGTTCGCGTCATGGCGCGAACGCGGGTAAGAGTACCTCGCATCCGCAGTCGCGCCATGGCGCGAACGCGGGTTATGCACGCTGAGATTCATGCTGCGAGGGTGAGACGTTTAATGCTCAGAACGTGAAAATGCCTTCCTCACCCATCCTCACCCCATCCTCACCCTAAGGATTGGTCAAAAAGCCCCTATAATGCTCTACAGTCCGGTCCAGTACGGTACAAGAAGACGTGGTTGTCCTTGGCATAGAATGCACAGTGACAATGCTCCTGTGCTGGCACTCTATGGAGCAATATGGGAATATGTGACTATCTTTGGCATAGAATGCTCAATACAGCCCTCAGCTATGTGCATTTGCTTGACAATAAACAAGTCAGCAATTTTCCAAATAAAAAAGAAAGATGCTGAAAAGCAACATTTGCATGCAAGAGACAAGTTTGGATGAGCTGCACATGGTGATAAGAGGCCATCACAGTAAAGGAGGAATAGAGCCAACAGAAACTCACACACAACAGCAAATAATATTGCACAGATCGGGAGACAATATAAATAAATATATGTGCAAAGAGATGAAACCATACAGTAAAGAACAAATAGACAGGCTTGGTCAGAGACTGATGTGGATGAATACACAAGGTGAGAAGTTCTCATAAAATGGACAGCAATAAAAATGCTTATGTATTGCTTCTTGAATGTGGAGCGGACAAAATTCAACTATCAGTACACTCCACGATCAGCACAATATGCGTCATCTAATGCAACTGAGTGACAGACAAAAGAAGCCTCCACAAAAAAGAAACTCTATTCTATTATCAAAAACATCCAAACTCAAATCATTGTCAATACTGACTCTGGAGCACTCCTAAGTATGGCTCAATGGACACCTATATGCTAGGCCACCATTGTGACCTGCCCATTTGAGCTGTGAGCATTTTTTTAAAAGAACAAGTCAGCAATTTCTTTGTAAAAGATTACTGTGCATGCTGAAGTGATACTTGCACATGAGAGACAGGGTGCACAAGCAGCACTTGTGATCAGAGTCTGTGGCAAGAAACAATAGAGCCAACACACTCTCACGCACAATGGGAAGTATATAACACCAGACAAGCCATCAGGGGCAGTTTCACAATTTAATTGCCAGCTAGTCAATCCACAACACTCAAATCCAATTAAATCACTCCTAACCTAGCATGGACACAGCATCCAAAATTTCCGCAATGCATTCCCTACACGTTCACAATAACATGCCAATTTTGTAGGCACAGTGCCTATTTCTACCATAGTGATAAATGGCTGGTTCTAGTTCCCATGTGAGTATTGTCAAAGCAAATGTATTTGCTATGTGACATCCTGAGAATTGTTAAGCCCCAAAAATTCAATGATCATAGCAATGCACAAGCAATGAGCAACAATTCCCAGCGCTTTGTCATGAATTGCTCATGAAACATTCAAACAATATACACAATGAGCAAATTGGCATGTGTATTCATCCAGTGCATGTCTCAGAGAATATGGTAGTAGTATTGAGCTGAGTGGGTTCACATGGTATACACCTGATATGTAGATTGTTATAAAAGTGGAATAACAGGATATATATACTAGGAGTTACATAAACAGCTGTCTATCTATGGGGAGTTCAGATAAAGTGGAAAATAGTTCAAGTGAATGGAGCCATCTGTTCTCTCTCTCCTCCATCATTTGAGCATACACAGAGGGATTATTGCTCTGGAGCTGTTCTTCAGTTTGAAATCCATAACTGACCCATCTGAATAAGCCCCCAGCAGCATACTGTGTGAAGGAAAATCTTGTTTCATCCTCTTGAACAGGCACATTGCCATGTTCTACAAGGGCTGAGGGCAATAATATTGCAGAGCCTGTATAGAAATGGTAATCAGTGCTAGTTTGAAATAAGACAAATGACTAACCTGAAGGGAATTGTATAGCTTTCTTGAGTGGCCATAGAATGAGATGACCACCCTTGGTGTGATCAAATGCCCAAAAGCCACAACAGCACACCATCCACCAGGTAGGTTGGCTGAATCTAAATGCAGTTAGTACAGACTTGAGGGCCTAAATTGAGGTTGAATGCTGGGAAAATGCTCCTCTTGAATGGAGGAGAGAGTTGATGCTTGTTGTACAGAGCTTGCAAGATCTCTGTGTAGTATTTGCACATTTTGGGGGCATAGAAGGTAAAACAACCTATGATTCATGAGATAAAACAGACACAGAGACAAATGAAAATACATACTTTGAACAAAGTTGACTACTCTGTTGACATGGTTGTTACCAGCAAAATGCTCCATGGCTCTCCGGATGCCTGGAGGAAGGGCCAAGGGCTGAGGAGACTATGCAAAAGTCAGTAAACAGCATTAGAAATTTATTACAGTAACTCACCCTTTGCCCTCCGCCATATGAAACTCCCATCGCAACTGTTGGGTAAGTGCCGCGGCGGTGAGACCATGTACGCTTGTACAAGCCTGTGTCGACGGCAACCTTCTTCGCAGCCTCTGTCAAACCCTCGATTGCGTCACTCCACGTCGGATCCCCTACCGGTCGACCAGCAAGCGCAATGACGATACGGCCCTCCTGGTCAGTAATGACTTGAGGGTCACTGCAAAGGATAGGTGATTAATAGCCACGATTTCGAATGAGTGAGTACGTACATGCCGTTCCACGATACAAACTCAAAATTGAGCTTGCGAACCTCTTCCAAGGTGAGTGTCTTCCCGCCCGAACTGTGTCTCGCGCCAATCCATGCGCCCTTTGAATGCTTCAAGAGCCTTGCGTTGGTCGTAGTCGGCACGGAGGGAGGGATCGGGTGGTGTTTCGCTACAGATGACCTGATTTTGTGAGCGAACGACGCCTGCTCATCCCTCGCCTCACGGGCGAGAAGACGCTTCGTAGCACGCCTTTTCGCCTTACCGGCTTTTGCATGAGCCTTGCGGCCTGAAGAGCGGTACGGAGCCGGCGAGACGGAGGTTTGCTGAGATGGCAATGATAGGGGCTCCGAGACCGCTGCCATCCGAGCCTCAGCGAGTTCGACGTGCTCGTGATGGCCACGGAGCAGCACGGAATGAGACGGGGGCGGGGAGGACGGCGGAGAGCTGAGAGGCGAGAGAGACACGTCCGACACGTACGGTGGGTCGGAAGTTTCTTCCTGGTCGCTATAGCCCAAGATCCCTACGTCGACCTCGGCGACAGTGCGCGACGCACGAAACATCCCGTCCTCTGCTTCAATCGCCCGGCCCAAAGACGCCTGCAGCGGGAACACAGTGGGGATGATCGACCATGGCGAGAATTCGCGCCCGGAACGCGTCTTGACCGAGATAAATGAGAACAGATGTAGTAAAACGAGGACACACTTACTGTACGAGTAGATAGCGACATGACAGGGTGACCACCTGTCAAAGGATGGTCAGTAAAAGAGGCGAGCCAGCGAGGCGTCGGGCGCGTCCCTAAGCACGCGCCATAGGGCCTCGGTTAGACCCAGCGGTCGCGCGACAGGAAGGCACAAGACACCAAAACAACGCGACATACCTACAGATACAGAGAATGAAAGTACGGCCAAGAGTTGCGACGTACCAGTGCCCGCCAGTCGCGCTCGCCACGAAGTCGCGTCCGGCACAAGAACATGTGATCGCGGGACAACGCCTGGCAAGCGAGTGCCCAAGTCCGCGACCTGGGCGTAAAGCGTGCAGTAACTATCGACCAACCTGACTCTGCGACACGGGGTGAGTCGTCTGCCGTGCCGTCGTGTGACTAACTACATGATCTGCATTTCAGATGCCTTCAGTACAACCTACCGACGAGAACGCGGACTTGCGCGCGGTCGAAGACGGGCGCAGCGACTCAGAAAGTACGCGCGTGGGGACGGACACGGCGTCGGAGGATGGCGAAGGACGGGCGGGGTCAGAGGGCGAGGACGAGGGCGAGGGCGAGGGCCGCGAGGCGAGCGTAGGCGTTGAAGGTGCGCGAGCGAGGACGCCAGCTGGGTGCGACAGACGGGCCGGGGAACTGGCGCAAGACGAGGGCGAGGGGGAGCGAGAGCACGACGACGAGGTCGGAGACAAGGCGAAGGTCGGGCGCAACGATGATGCGCAGACCAGGTACGTGGTCATCAGGTAGTGGCGTAGGGGAGTGTTGACGAGGAGCTCGACGGCGTCGCAGGCCGGACGCGCCGTCAGGCTCGGCGCAGAATCCAATCGAGGTGGACGACGGGTCGACGGACGACGAGCTCGAGTTCACTGGGTTCCGCCTGGAGCGAGTACCTCGCAATGCGGCGAGCGAGGCGCAGTGGGAGACCGAGGGCGTCGTTATCACGGGGTATAGGTTCAGTCGGAGGGCGGCGCGAGGACGACGAGTTCAACGTCGAGTGCAGCGTGCGGAGACCGGAGAGGAGGAACAGGAGGAGGGCCACAGCGCGAAGCGCATGCGGAAGTAGCAGGACATAACGGTTTCTCGCATTCTAATCACTACGTACAATGGCGTATCTACAAGAACAATACCACCGCTTACGCGCAATAAGAGAACTGGACCATGTCTTTGCAGTGGTGGAACAGGGCGGTCAGCACACGGTGAACAAGCGTGGATGACGCTTATTCGTCCTGGGCACCGAAGCAGTAACGTGGGCGTGAGCGGGAACCGCAATCGGCGGTATGATTTGGCAGGCTACGATATACAACACCGCCACCAGTGAACGGCGGGGACTAACGCGTGACATGCAAGAACGTTTGCGGAACAAAGGGGGGAGACAGGACACTGCGAAAGAACAAAGAGACATGCTACGGGCAACACAATGACAGCGACAGCGAAGCCAACACGGCTGAGGCTCAAAAGCGAGCGTTCAGGATGATGCGAACGAGTACGAGGAACTGGTGATAGACAATTTGAAGGCAGGCAGAACGTGAAACCATATGGACCGCAATTTAAAAGTAGATACGGTCACCGTCGGGGTTCACGGCTTCCTTGAGAACGCGGGAGCGAACGAGGATGCTCATAGCCCTGCTGATGGGGGGTGAGCGCATGTACATAGACGTTACGAGAGATGTCTTACCAGAGGACAGACAGAGTGTCCTCCCACTCACATATGAGGACAGGCCGAGCAACATCCCGTAGGAGCCGCGCGAGCGTGACAGGATCACCGGGAGCCCTGAAGTGACGGTCGAGGAACGCTTTGTAAAGTATATCGGCACAGATGTCGCGGTGGGGTGCAATGCTGTCCAGCGATGGGACCGTAGTGACATCGTCGGACACCGCGTGATCGCCGATTTCGATAAGGGCGTTGAGGGTGTCCATACTTGGAACGTGAAGTTGGTGTATCAATGCATGGCGAGCCTATGGACGAAGATGGATGAGTACGACGGGAGTGGAAGAAACAAAACATACCGTGCAAGCTGAGAGAACATGAGCATCGTAGGCCCGATTGGACTGCATGTTGTGGATGAACATTTGCGGCGCACCGCTCTGGGCATCGAAACACGAGCCCTCAAGCCAGGCGTACCGTATGACGAAAAGCTTGTAAGGCTGGTCGTCGTGTAATCCGTAACGTGGGGGTGGCGTAACGAGCTTGAGGGAGCCTCGCACGCGGATGATATCATCCCGCCTGTGTGGAGAATGAGTCAATTATAGCGTGAAGAAGCGGATGTGCTCACTGAGCAGGAGGAGCAAGGACCTCATAAGAGTCCATGTCCCAAGTGGCAGTGATTTGCCTACCGTACCTGTCTTCAATGACAGCCTCAAGGGCGTCAGGCGTAAGACGCCATTCAAGAACGCGGACGATCGTTTCAATCTGAGGGAGGGTGTAAGTTGGCGGTCAAAGAACGCAGACGAGTTGTAAGACTCACCTCAGGCAGCTGAGCCCCATAAAGCCACCACGTCGCGGTGCCGTCCTCGTCAATTAACTGGTAAGCGTAGCGTAGGTGGCTAATGGTCAGCTTGATGAAGGCCTTATCGGGGGCGAGAAGCTAGACGGGGAGTTAGCGGACCGTACGCATCGGCGCATGTGCGGGAAGTTCACCAAACCCCAGGCGGAGACGAAACCCGGCGGGATGGAGAGAACATCGAGCGGCGGTAAGCGAACATCATCGTCTGGCGAGATGAGTGTCTGAACGCCTGATAGAACAGGCGCACCTACCGAGCTCGTTCTCCAAGGCTTCCAAACCATGGAGTCTGACGATTCTGCGTGCAATTTCGATGGCGTGACGGGGGATGTCGAACTGACCCCAGTCAACTGAGAACGACGTGAGGAGAGGTGGTACATAGACGAGACAGAGTGACTTACACGTGTCGTCTGGGGATAGGAAAGTTCGAGGTGAGGAGGCATTGCGACGAAATAACGACCGATGTGTTCGATACAAAGCATTCAGGTACGAAGTGAGAGAGGGAGATAGCAGACTGACCATGAGCGTGCTTCGGTAGAGCGGCCCAGAGGCGGTCGAAGGCTGGCAAGACCATGGCGAGTGCGGATAGAGAGGCGTCCGTTCACGAAAAGGGGGGAGTAGCTGGAATGGGGAGCCCAGAAGAACGGACGGGAGGGTATAAAAGGTAACCAAATCGGGAGAACCGAGCGTACGGATACGCGTGTGTGGAACGGAGGACAGTCCGTAGAAGGAAGGCGGCCGATGTATGACGCAGAGGTTGACAAGGCGAAGAACAGAGTTTGACCGGGCAATTTTTGCCGTCAAACCACGGAGGACAGGCTGTCACGCCCTCGAAGGGTGCGCTACCGAAACATTGGCTACCTCTGAGTTGGCGGAGTGACCATTTGGGCGGGTTGCGTTAAGATCGCAGTCCGACATACGAGCCGATTGTGCAACCCGCCCCGTACGTGTGGCAGTCTTGCCTGTGGATGAGTTGCGAGCGAGAGAACTTTGCTGAACGGCCAACCTGGAAATCAGGCCGTGGCGACATGGGCTGCGTTGGGTTGCTGCTCATTTGGGTACAGGGAGCGGTAGTTGGTGGGCAGGCGTGGCTGGTGCGGCCCTTCGACGCTGACGTCGGACACGCGAAGAGCAGACAGTAGGATGCCCAGGATGGTCTTCGACGCAACGCAGAATGACACGAACGGACCGTTTGAGGGATGGAGGAGACAGCAGCCGGGCGCTGATCATTCGCAGGAAGAGCGAACCCTAAGCCAGGAGTTCGGGCTCAGAAGCGTCACCGAGCGCCTTCTGTCTTAGAAAAGAAGCCAAAGAAGAGTTTGCAGGGAAATGTCACTTCTTGACAGAGAAGACGTTTACAATCGGGCCGTGCTACGGTGACGTCAGCAGGCTACTGAAAGCGATGCCGGAGGGCGACGGGCGTAAAAGGGCTGCCCCGAAAAGGAAATAAGTATTCGCGAGGCGGAATGAGACGGGAATGCGCCGAACTGGAATAGTATCCCTCGTTTGAGCGAAACTTGGATGGCGTTGGATAAGGGGCAGTGAGGTTGACCAGGTCGCGGAACCTGTGGAAAGTCTCTTGGGTATTGCAAGTGCGGCTACGTACCTCGGGACAAGGTCGCTCAACGCCGGAAGGGAGGTGTCATCGCCTTGCGTGGTACGGAAGAGACCAGTGTCATGGACGATGAGGGCGTGTATGAATCCGCCGGCGTATGCCCAGCGCTTGAGACGGACGACGAGAACGCACTTGGGCAGCGGTCGCAGCAGCGATGCAAAGGGCGGGGATGGCCGACCACGGCGAGAATTCGTACCCAAAACAGTGATTGAGCAAACGGAGTGAGCGCAGGACTAGTTAAGATGGAAAAGCACCTACTGTACGCAAGCAGATGGCGAACCGAACTACCTGTCAACGGGCAGTCAGAAAAGCAGCCATAGAAACAAGCGACAAGTCGTGCGCGACCCTGACGCACCCGCCATAGGGCCTCGGTTAGACCCAGCGGCGTCGCACGGAAGGGACGCACAAGACGAGACGATGATGGAACGTACCTTCACAGAACACGAAATGCGCAGAGGCCTGTGACGTGCCACGCAGACTCCCGAAGCGGACGAGCGGGCACCAAGCCGCGCAGCACTCACTGTATATACTAGACAGTCTGAGCGACCTAAGGTAAGTGGTCAGTGTCGCATTCCTTTGACCAACCATAGAGGGTGGTACTTACAGATGTCTAGAAGAAACCAGCCAGAGCTTGCGCGAACAGATGAAGACTTGGGCGAGCCCGTGAACGGACGGAGCTCCGAGAACACCCCTGTACGGACGGACAGGGCGTCGGAGGATGGCGAGAACAGTGCGGGTCAGAGGGGGAGGGTAACGCCCGCAAGACGGAGTTGAAACGCGCGGGGCGGGGTGTAAGCCGGGATGAGACACAGGCCGGGCACGCGACAGAACGAGGGCCCAAAGCCGCAGGAGGGCACGACGGCGAAGTCGGGGACTAGGGGTTGGAAGGCACAAGCACGAGGCGACGAATAGACGCGTGCCAAACTGGAGTAGCGGACGACGAGCGTTGGACATCGCAGAGGGAACACGCGGTCAGGCCCTGCGGAGAAGCAGGTCGACGTGGACGGCCTATCGACGGATGACAGGCGCGAGTTCTCGGGCTTCCGCCTGTTGAAAGTGCTTCGCACCGCAGTGAAGGATCAGTTATGAGAGACTGAGAGACTCGTGATGACTGCCTAGTGGGTCTGCACGATAGTGGTGCGAGGGCGAGTGCAACGCCCGATGCAGCGTGCCGAGACCGATGGGGCAGGAGGGCCCCAGCGCGAGGCGCATGCGCCGGCAGTAGGGGATAACATTTGGAACTACCTACTGGGCGCCGAGGTGTTCGAGTGCATCTTGAAGTTCTAATTTATTTACAACGACGCGTAGCCACCGTGCGCTAGGCCCGTTCAATTTCGGCGCGATTGGTGTTCACTGGTCGACGAAGAAGGCCTGAGTGCTTCCTTAACTTGGAGCACAGGGCGACGCTGGCCACGTCAATGACGACTACCGTACAGACTATAAAACATAATTTGATCGGTGATGAAAGCTATTTGAATTTGAAGGGGACGCTATACGCAAGAAATTGGAAGCTCCGGATGACCCGTCACCGTTTGTAGAAGACAGTATGCTTGACGAAGGAAGGGACAGATTAACGACGCTGATTGAGCTGAGAAGAGACAGCTCAAGTTACGAAACATAGCTATACAAATAAACCGCACCTTAAAAGTACATCCTGACGCCGTGTTTGTTGATAGCTTCGCGGACAACGCCATCGTGAATGAGGCGGGTCAAAGCCTGGCTGAGAGGGTGTGAGGGAGAGGATGAACAGATAAGGCACATGGCAACATACCATACAGCGTGCGTTCGCTGTGAAAATTGATGAAGGAGGAGGGGCTTTGCAATGTCGCGAAGGATTGTACGCAAGGACAGTGGCGTTCCCTGGGAGTGTTTGCGACGCCAGTTGAACGCAGAACGAATTAGATCTGAGGCGATCTCTTGCGGCGTAAGCATATCCAGCGAGGGTACGGTGACGACATCATCATATGTTCCGTGCTCATTGGTGCGAATGAGGGCCTTCAGTGATTCCATGTCGCCGACGATATGCTCATTGATGGCTTCGTAGCGGGCCTGAAGGCGAACGTTAGTGAAGAGGAAAGAGACTATCCGGGGAAGATGTACGAACCTTCACAGCAGACATGCAATGGGCCTCAAACTCACGCTTAGCGCACATACCGTGAACGAACATTTTCGGCGTCCCGCTCAGGACATCGTCGCAAGATCCCTCCAGCCACGCATAGCGAATGACGAAGGTCACCTGCGTGGGCGTGGCCGTCGAAGAACCAGGACGACACTTAGCGATTTGGAGGCGACCACGGAGTCGTACTATGTCGTTGTGGCTGCTCAGGTCAGGGATGGTTCGAACTGGACAGGCAGGAGAAGAACGTACTGGTAGGTGGGCATGAGCGTTGGGTATGTCGACGACGCCCAAGTAGCTCGCATGTTCGAATGGTATCGATCTTGTACCACGGCATTGAGGCGCTCTGGAGTGGGTGTCCAGAACACAATGCGAACGATCGTTTCTATCTAAAACGGGCGCGTTAACAACGCAGTCAAAACGGCATAGTTGTGGAAGCAAACTTCAGGGAGTGCGGCACCATACAGCCACCAGACAGGGCGGCGACAGTGCGTACCAAACGAATACGCTTCCTTTATGCGTGTAACACTCAGCTTGATGACGGCGTCTTGAGAGCAATCCAGCTGCAGGAACACATTGGCGTCGCCGTAGAGGAGTGTAAGACGAGACTTACAAGAGAACGGGCTGAACAAAAGTCCGAATCCATCGCGAAGCCGACATCTGAGATTGGATGAGATGCGAAAATATGTAAGGGGTAGGTAAAAAAACTCACTGCGATGCGACGTATCACGCGGAGAGCTCGGCGACTTCAGGATGGGCCGTGGGCTAGTGGTCGGAGAGGTCGAAGTTGAGCGCGGCGAGCGAGTGGAAGAGGGAGGAGCGTCCAAGTCAGCGAGGATGACAGAGGACGGGTAGACCGGCGAACGAGCCGAAGGAGAGGAATCTTTCTGTACAAAGGTGCGCGGATTGATGGCTATGCCGATAGCCAGCGTGGGGTCTGGTGGGTGATCGTCACCAACTAGAACACGTCAGCGCGGGTGTGTAGAGCATGGGTGTTAAAAATATACCTAGGAGATACTCCAAGGCTTCAATGCCCGATGCTTTAACGATGCGGCGGAGGTTGGCAAGGGTGTCGGGCAACAGGCCGAACTGGGCCCAATCGTCTTCGAGGGCATGATCAGGGGCAGGACTGTGTTTCAGCAACCAAACTTACAGGTATCGTCTTCAGGCCAAAGGTGTGATACAGGAGGACATTGGCATGTCGTGAGCAGGTGCGAAGGGAAGACGAGCGCAACAAGAAGTCAGACAGGAATCACGAGAAGAGATGGTACGTACCATGTGCGTAGTCGATGAGGGCGTCCCAGAGCCGCTCAATTGCTGATACCATGGCGTAGTAGAGGAGCGAAAAGGTGAGAAGGTTGAGGGTGGTTGGGAGAAGAGGACAGGACGCAGCAGCTAAAGTACGGGGCCGCGTTGTATGACATGACGAGACTGGCGGGGCGAGACGGCGTGGGGAGACCGAACATCGAAGGGCGACCATAGAAGGAAAGCGAGCGACGTATGACAGGGGACTGGTGCTTGGAAGGGTTGTGCGGAATGGGGTGCTTCATGTGGTATTCATAGCGGCGGACAACATGTCGGAATCGACTCGTCGGTGTTACCGAGGGACCGGTACCCGGCCGTACCAAATAAGACCGGTACGGTGGCGAGGAGAATGCGTGAGATTGTACAGGACGGCGTGCGTTCGGGGTAGGTATGGAGTGAACGGAGGCATGTGTACTTATACATATGGAAGACTCTATTGAAGTCTAATGCGATGAAAGTAGGACGTGGGGCGAGCGTAGAGCGTGAAGAAAGCGTAGAACGACGGCACACGGAACGACAGTACGCAGAACAACAAGACGCGGAACGACAGCGCGCGGAACAACAGCTTATGTGCAATGCGAGAAGTACAGTGTATGCTAGCATTACGTATCAAAAATAGAACGCAAATTCACGACCGACAATGATTTCGCGAATGTCTCCTCGACCGACAAGGGTATCGAAGGCGTCGCTGAAGACGCCGTTAGTTCGGTGGTTGTACTGCAAGGCGAACGCGTACTTGAGACTATCGACAAGATTCGGAAGTTTAGTGTCCAGAAGGGGCACAGCGAGGTCGCGCAACACGCGTTCCATTGGTATGGCGCGGCGCGCCCGAGTGTTGCAGGAGTACCAGCTCTGAATGAGGCGAGCGCAAGCCTCGACCGGCGGGTGTTGCTGAAAGTAGGTCACTCGAACGCGATCGAACAATCCTTGTTGATTGTAACATTGGTTCGCTGAGCGGATGAGCCAGTTGAATATAAGGTCGCTGCGTATCTTTGCGAAGCCAGCACGAGGTGAGCGCCGCTGTCCAGAAACACAGAGACGTATTACACACCTTCAGCGTGGCAAGGCGGCTCGCAGAACGCTGTTTGTCGGCTTCGCGAAGATGGTCTTGGAGCGTGGTGAGGTGACGAGCGAGGGGTGCGGTCACCGGGGTCAGAACGACAACGGTGAATGGTCGGATATGCGTCTTCTGGTCCCATGATATCTTCAGCGAGCCATTGATGGACACGATGTCGCCAGGCCTGGGATGGGGTTAGCTTTACACGCATACAATGGAAGCAAGGCTGACCGAACGCGAGGATACATGTCGTCCGGCAGGTTAGGATCCACATTGAGCAACTGTATGGTGTTGTTGGATAGGTCCTCGACATCGGCTAATAGACCGTCCGAATCTAGGTCCCAGAAGAGTACTCGAGCGACGACAACGAACTGGGGTATGGTGAGGACAAGAGAAGGCCCCAGACCGACTGAGAACTCACGTCAGTGACTTCCCGACCGTAATACGACCAACGCACGGCTGTCTCGTGATTGACGAAGACATGATGAGCGTCGCGTAGATGTTGCAGTGAATACTTGGGAAATAGAGCCTTGCATGCCGTTGGATCGTGCGCAGACGTTAAGGGAACTTGGACTCACGTCTGAGGGAGGCGGTGCAAAACGAACAGAACGCGAAGCAGCGCGGGCATGCACGGAAGCCGTCTAGAGAGGATTGGGATGCGCAAACAGGGAGATGTATGCATACGGCACCTGAGGCGGAGGACGGGATGGCGTCGCTGCGCGGGTGTGCGAGGCAGATTGATCCTGTCGAGGCATGCCTGCAAGGATTGCGACCGACGTTGAGTAGAGGCATACAGAGCAAGCCGCATGCGAAGGCCGGACGATAGTGCGAGGTGGAGTGCGAGAGTTGTTGAAGACTCACTGCGTGTTGGGAGGGGGTCTGTTGACGGCGAACGCGTGCAACGGAAGAGGTGTACGGAAGGGAAAGTTGACGCGGATACTGGGTGAACGGACGCGCTCGACGACGGGGTTTGTCGAGGGCCGGAAAGCAGCGCGAATACGAGGAACCGAATCGACATGTCCGGAAACGGGACAGTGTGCGCATCGAGACGCGGCGGGTGGCTCAAAAGATTCCAAATACAGTACAAGGTTTGACACATCGAAGAGCGCGAGACGAATAGGGTCTAGTTCTACGGAGCTGTCATGTTTTGACAGGAACACTCGGGACGAGGAAGCGCGGCGATCTAAGCCTGCTGTGACGTCGGTGTGCAGCTCAGAGAGTGGTCCAGGGAAGTGACCGGCCATGGCAAGCGACCAAGGAGAAGGAGAGGGTTCCAGGGCTTGAATGCGATACCACCGCCGCGTTCAAATTGACATACGAGCCGGCGATTGAGAAGGAGTGCGAACGCATTGCTACAGGCAGTGAGCCACATACGTCCACATGCGCTAAGAAAACCGGAAGACTCACTTGACAGACGTGGGGCTGTACATGTCAACGTGAGCTAGGGCACACCAAACGTCCCGGAGGATGTCAAGGAGCCGGACGAAAGCTTGACAGCGGCGGGTCAGCCGGTAAACCATGCTGATCTTGATGGCGACAAGGCTTGCGTCGTCGACCAGGAGGCCGGCGATTGCCCATTTGATGTCCCGGTCCAGGGACCACGTGAACTCGGAGATAGGGTGCAGGGGGCCCGGAACGAAGCCCTGGATGGCTACGAGACGTTGCTGTAGAAATAGAAGATGTGTCAGAATAGGGTTTGACGAGACAAGAAGGCGCCACACTGACATGGTCAACGTCGAGGGACGACCAGCTGTCATAATGAGCGAGAAGATCGCTGTACGCCTGTAGGTCTGCTTCGATTTGAGGTCTAGAGGACTTCCGCTGAAGGATTTTGAAATCGAGGATGACCAAATGGAGCCACTCCCGAGCGCCGTCGTCCGCTGGTTCGTAGTTGAAGCCCTCGGGGGAATACTCGATTCGAGCGGTGAAGAGGACGAGGTCGCCATAACTAGAGGTCGTGTTTAGAGACCGTCGGACCGGGCAAGGTGAGACTTACCTTGGCTGAGGAGCTGTGAAGGAAGGGAGGGGCACGTCTTCGCCCCACAAGGCACGGAACGTTCGAGTGTCGTCGACGATCACGGCGTGTATAGAGCCGTCCCGGTAGGTCCATTCCGTGATGCGTGCGACACAAACAAACTGCTGTGAGTGTCAGTGAAGCCAACATGGAGTGAATGTCAGCATACCTGGTCTATCTTGCAACCGTCAAGCCACCAAATGGGGGCACCGTCGTACTCGCCGGCGATCTGAGCACGGCAAACGGATTCCAACGAGAGCGGTCGAAGGTTGGAGACCATGATGTCCTGTGAAGGAACGCGACGTGAGCGAAAGCAGCCGAGGAGACGACCCGACATACCCTTGAGACACCGGGTGTCATAGCGAAAGGGGAGCTGTCCCAATCGGTGGGAGTCTGGGTTTTGCCGTGAGCAGCCGTGTCACCGTTCATCGAGGTACTGTTAACGACGTCATGCGCCTTCTGAGACGGGACGATCGCAGAACCTCCCAAGAGTTCTGCGAAAGCCTGATAAGTGTCTAGAGATGTTCCAGAAGAATGAAAATCACCCTGCAAAGGAGACGCTGTGTCATGCTCTTGCCATTTGACGACGAGCGACGTGTCAACGTCGGGCGGGTCACTGGGAAGTGGGGCGGCGTCGCCGGGAGCGGGTGTCGCCCTGTCGTGAACGTTGCTCAGGACGTACGCAGGCGACGGGGTCCGGCGTGCGGCGACAGGAGGCGGGTCGAGTGCTTCAGCCGCTTGGAGGAGGGCTGGATCGTCGCCTTACGAATCTTGAGTCGAATAACGCGTAATGGCAAAGGTAGACATACTGTAGTACTGGAAGTAATCTGTTGTCAGAAAGCACGCCCTCAGCAAGTCGCGAATGAGTGGCAAGGTCATTGAGACTCACCGTCAGAGGGTGGGTCAGAGGCAGGCATGTTTGGACGAGTACGATGATGGAAGGAAGCAAGTTTTGTGGATGTATGCGCGGATCGCTTCAACGAGGAAAGCTGGACAATGTGAAGGGATGTGATAATGACCGCAGGACACCATAAATGGATGTCTGACGTTACAGCCAACGCACAAAAGTCGTCAACTACCAACGTACCTTCAACGGCTCGAGGTCCTGTCAGACGTAGGTCTTCGGTCAGCCCTGAACAACGATGAGACGCTATAGAACTTACCGAACTGGTACAGAGATGCCTGGACAAACGACTATGCCTGGTGCCGAGCGGTGGACCGGTGCTGACGGAGCAGCCAACGCTCAAGTAACGAGACGGATTCAAGGGTTGACTGAGAGGCTGCAACAGGGAGATAGGATGGACTTCAAGGTGAGCTGCGCAGCGTACACGAAGGACCAGAGACTTACAGAGGGAAGGTGTGGGACCTGAGGTTGCAGAAATCGCTGCTGGACGTACAACGCGAAAAGACTGCCTTGACCAGTGGAACGTACGAGGCTTCGGCGTGGAGAAACGCGAGCGATGCAGCGAGACAGTACGTGCTGAAAAGCCTAGCAGCCGTGCTAAGCAGCAAGGAACGGCTGGAAATGACGTTGGCGAGAGAGTATTCCGCGACGCAAGCAGAATGTCAGGATTTTCTAGCGAGTTGCGTGAGTGGAGAGTTGGAGACGGATACCATGACAAGGGAGGTGGTGGAGCGATACAAGAGAGATTCGAGAGAATGGGATGAGATAGCCGCAGTGATGGCGAGGTCACACATAAGCCAGAGGAAGAACGGTTGGGCTGTGTCCGCGGCCGAAGAAAGCAACCCGGCGCGTGGGTGGGTGTACTTCGCTTGCGCGAACGGAATACTGGGGAGGGAGCTGCGGGCGTGTGGCAGGCGGTGGCGAGAGAAGGCTGGCTGCAAGGACTTGGACAACTCGGGCGTTGGATGTGTAGGCATGGCGACCTCGGGGTGGACATGGCAAGCGTCATGCTCTCGCGTATGGACAGCCCGTTGCCTGTGGAATGGGTGCAGGGAGTTGTGTACGAAGCCATTCAACTCGAAAAGCGTGCGCTGGAAGGTACGGGTCTGACATGTTCCTGGGGACGTAGCACTGACGACGAAGACAGAGGACCTGGGACGCGATCACCTAGGCATATCCGTTGAACGCGTTCACGGATACGTCGACTACCTAGGCAACACTGTACTCCGCGCACTGGGCGTAGGCTCCGCGAGCGTTGAGCGGCTGAACAACCCGTTCTATCCATACGGTGGTGTCGCGTCGCATGCCGAGAGCCGGCTCTTCGCGTCGAAGGATAGCCCGCACTCGTTTTCATTCATGCTGTTGCAGTGGTCGATCGGGGTGTGGGAAGGGTTGGGATTGAATGTCCATAGAGCTGGGTACGCTCGAGACGGTGAAGACGACCCAGGTTCGCGAAAGCTCCATTGATGGATTCGACTAATGTGTACAGTAGAAGCGATGAGGTACATGATTAACACTGAGGCTGACTACGTAGATTGGACGACAGACCCGATATCCAAAGTCACTAGATGGTACTGTATTAGCAATTTAGACGAAGAGACCGAAACCTCAGGCGGACGGGAGGCGGTGGGGAACGACAGCCGCACGCCCGGTGACGTCGTAAAACGTCTGGCAATAAAAGGAAACTACGTCGTGCTCAATCTCGACGACGAGTTGAGGATGATCTTCGGGACGGAGGTGCCGCTGCATAGAGTGGGAGTTTGGCCAATGCAACACAACACGTCGAAGGCACTCCACAAACACGGCGAGGTTTTGGCGATGCAGCGACGCAAGGCCCACGTTACTTTGAGGATAATGCGTTGGAACGAGCTGGCGATCGGCGAAGCAAGCGGAGAGGAGCGCAAGACGGTCATTGCGAAGAACAGGCGGTTTGGACGCCATCCCGGAGAGCTTGAAGTCGACCGCGGATAACTCCAGTCGAAATGATAGCTCGTAGAGCTCCCAAACCACTTGACGCACGAAGCTGGGTGCCGGGTTGCGTATGGGAGTGGCGACGGAGAATTCGTGCCATCTGACGGAGGACGGCGTGCGGAAGTCGGAAGTGGGGAAGAACTGACCAAACGCGCTCATGGCTTCCATACGGGCCTTTGCGGAGGCACTCAATTTCGATGTGGCATCATGCTGCGACGCAGCAGAACGGCGCTGTTCATCAGTCATGACGAGCAGTGCGTTCCATACCTGTTTGTTGAAAGGCACCACAGCTGCAGTGTACACGACCTTCTTCATGTGAGCGAGCCAAGCCGGACGGATCGTGAGCCAAGTCTCGAGGAAACGGGTGAGGCTACTGGCGGTGGCGAACGAAGCTGGGTTTGGGCAATAGTAGCCCCCGGGAATACGATCCCTCTGCAAACGTGTAGGATCGTTCTGGACGCGTGTAAGAGTGTTCGCCCACTGGGATATGGGAGGCGGTATCAACGGATGCTCTGGATCGACAAAGTGGTCGCGCCCTGCCTTCGCCTTCGGAGGAGTGTGTTTGGCATCTGAGGAGCATTAGTGAGTCAAAACGAAAGGAAGAAGCGAAGGTCTTACCTGTTGGGGGCGGCGCGGTGTGAGACGACTTGCCTTTCTTCGGAGGTGTAAGGGAAGTCGCCGTCTCCGGATC
This sequence comes from Fomitopsis serialis, assembly GCF_022376445.1. Lineage (NCBI taxonomy): Eukaryota > Fungi > Basidiomycota > Agaricomycetes > Polyporales > Fomitopsidaceae > Fomitopsis > Fomitopsis serialis. The sequence continues at coordinate 100,614 of NW_025955025.1, forward strand.
AGGGCTCAGTGGCCGCCGCCTCGAACCAGAACCGGACGCAGCTTGTGGGAGGAGCGGCGGAGCATCCGGTATGCCGGGAGTGTATTGGAACCTCCCAAACAGGTGGGTAGCCGTGAGGTGCACACGACCGGGAGGACCAGAATAATAGGTGGGGTATGAGGGATCGTACTCCTGCAAGGTGACTTGCCGTTCCTCCGGTTGCACGAGGTCGACAACGTCTGTGATCTTCAACTCCGGGAGGAGGTGCCGATAGGGACGAATGAACCACACCGGGATGCCAGCACGGAATAGTCGTTGAACGATGACGGGGTCATCGGAAATCGCCCCCATGAGACGAGTGTCGGCCGAATGACGCCTCGCGTCCACCATACGATGCGTGAATGTCCTCGCAAACTCCATGTACGCGGTGGCCTCGGAGTAGTATCGCTGGTACTCTCGATTCTCCCAGACGAATTGTTGCAAGGTCATGGGAACGCTCTTCATACGCTCGACCGCGTCGAACGCCGAAAGCACGTAGTTCTTCAAAGGTGCGTGTATATTAGGGGGGATGCCGCCAGTGAAGTCCGACGTCGCCGCATCCTCCCGGATGAACACCTCCATCTGGTTCTTCAGGTCCTCGAGATCACGGGCTAGGATCGGAGATCGATCGTAGTGAACGACGACGAGGCGTTCGTCATTCTCACCGACCGTGCTTGTGAAACGATAGTGGTCGGACATGACGTTGTCCATAACAGACGCAGGCATCTCAGAGGACCCGGGGTAGAATGGGTCAGGGAGTATACAGAGGTGTGTGAATTTCGAGTCGAAAAGTTGTGGCCAACGATGAGGATCCGCGGATCCGTACCAACCATCTCGACGTCCACGGACCTCGACCTTGTCGGTCGAAATTGCGGGGATCCACTCCGCATTCGGGGTTGAGATCCAGCGCGTGTCGTCCAGGCGAGCGGCACAGATCGCGTCGGTGAAGTACCAAATGTCTACAATGGTTGAGCCATTGCGTGTAAATTACTTCGCGAACGCAACTTACTATCTAAACGCCCAGTTTGAGACCGTACGACAGGGGTGGTGGACTGCATGGAGAGGATGTATATGTATACGAGTGGAGAAACGCGCAAGGGCGCCGAAAGTGGCTGCGAGGACTCGTGCAAACGAACATAAACCATGTGACCGACAACTGAAAAGGTAACATATGACTAATTGGCGTGAGGTAATGTAAAGGAACGCGACAGGAATGGAACAATATTGCAGGAGCGAGCAGTGAGCGTTGTAGGAAACGAAGAGATCCTACGAAAAATGAGCGGGGAAATGCACTCACGGCAAGCATGACTTACAATTCGTGATCAGACCACGGGCAGTGCAAATCCAGTGGAAGAGGCGGATTTGGTTGCCCAACTTGTCCTCGGTCTGTGCCAACCACGACATGAAAGTTTCTACTGTTTGAGGCAGTTCATGTCCGTGGTCCTTGCTGTAGAGCCTACGACAATTGCGGTCGGCAAAGACGACGTAGAGGGCAGGCTTGATGATGTCGAAGAACTCGCAATCGGTGGGGGACCCCGGCCCATGCCACCCGAAGTGTGTAGCCTTATTGCGCTGCGCCAGAAACTAAGGAGGCCATAGAAGTGAAGTCGGATGGAACACTGACCTGAGGACGAAAACATTTAAAACAATTGCCGTTGGGTAGTCGCACCTGCTCCTTGAACTTCTGCCATACGGTATCAGTTGCCGAGCAAAGGCGGTCGGGGCACGAGGTGCTGGCGTGGTCGTACGGGAGAGCCCGAACCGCGCATTTGGAGCACTTGTTGAAGAGGAAATGGGACAACACATCGTCAACGTTGCGGGCAATTGACTTCAGTACGTCCTGCTCGGCTGTCGCTCGCATTGAATCCAACGTGACTCTCGTACCAACGGAGTTCGACGAATCGTCGAGTCCACTGGTTTCAACGCCAGGGAGTTGTCGCCGGGTGAGGGAAGGTTCGAGAGGACGGCGTGAAGTGGAAGGGGCATTATATGAGGCAGACGAGTACCGGATAGTGGGAGCTGAGGGACGCATCGAAGGGCGACCGGAGACCTGAGACGGCAAGGACGTTGACGGTAGGGACGGCGTCCTTGTTGTCGCTGATCCACGCGATGCGCTGGAGGACGAGCCGGGCGTAGCTAACGAATTGAATGACCGTGCGGTCAGCATTGGCGGTGATTGACGGGTGGAATGGCGCGCGTTAGGCCGAGCACGGTCGACGAAAGACTGGGTAGGAGAAATAACAGGCGAAGGAGCAGGCGTTTGGTCAAAGTGGACACGCCGCCGCTTGGTGGTGGTAGGTGTCGGCAAGTGGGTAAAATCCCCAAAGGGTTGCCACACAGTGTGAGACATCATTCGGTCCTCGAAACCAGGAGACGGTGATCGCTCAAACTCGTGCACATCGCCACCGTAATCGTCGCGAGACCGGCGGAGTGGGACTAAGCTCGACGTGAGGCGCGACTTCGAGATGTACTCAGGGACTAGAACCATTTGCATGTCGTCGCGTCTGCGAAAATTGTGAGAGGAATTTGTAGAAGACAGGGAGGCCACATACGATTTGGCATGAGGAGTGCGCGGGGCAGGGTCTCTGGGAGGAGCAGGCACGGTGAGTCTTGTCGAGGGATGGTATCGAGACGGTACGTACAGTTCATCGTGAGGTGTTATGCCAATATCACCACGGAGCGACTGTTCCTCTTGAACGGCGCGACGTTGTACGACGCCACGACTGTAGGGAATTGAGTGAAGGGTTGACGAAGGCGAGAAACGAACGCACGGTGAGGGAGATGGGGAAATCTGGTCATCGAGCTGGTTGGTAGGCGAATGGAAAGTGGGCAGGACGGAAGGAGCCTCCGGTGCAAGGAAATTGTACCTGCGGAAAGATGATATAAGTCACGAGAGCACGAATACTAGGAGATTAGAAGACGTACGCGTCAGGAAGATCCTCGTGAGTAATCTCGAAAGTCGGAGACTGTGGCAGAGGGACATCTGGGAAGTCGACGTTGGAAAAGTCGTGAGGGGCAACGATAGGATCAGGGAACATGGCGAGGGGAGGTGGGTTGGGATTATCCATCTCGCGAGCGCAGACGTCGCACAAGTTAGGATTAATGAGTACGCTACATTGGGTCGGCGCGCCGTCGAGGAATTCAGCGAGACGGATTCGACGGCAGATGTCATCTTCGTTACACCAGGTTTTGATGACCCCAGCGCCGATCGTGTCAGGATCAGCAACGCGGACTTGCTCGGATTGCAGGAAGTATACAGCGGAAGTGCCAAATCGACGATCCCTGCACATGCGCCCAGATTCTTGGTAATAGCTTGAGGGGTCGCGCGGAAGACCCCAGTGGAATACGAAACGGATGGAGGAGAGATCGAGGCCTTCACCGAGGACGCTAGTGGAGACAAGAACTTGAAGGTCGCCTCGGACAAACTGGCGCAGGAGCATGGTCTTGGTGTCGGGCTCGAGCTTGGAGTGAAAGGCGTCGACGCCCAGTTGTCGCGCCACTATCTCTACCTCGGCGACAGTCTTGCAAAATATGAGACCACGTTCATGTGGCTCCAGACGCAGAATGCTGTCCTTGACCTCGGGAATGAAAGCGTCGTTCATGGCCGCCTTGGTGCGAAACGATTTCAATTGAATGCTGATTTCTGGACGAACTGAGGGGAGACGGAACACGACGATATCACTAACGTTCAGCTTATGGAAGAGCGGGGTTTCCAGGTGGGGGGCGAGAGTGGCAGTTAGCAGGATGAATGGGACACCGACCTCACGAAGGTGACGCATGTCGTCAAAACACTCGCGGAAGGACGCTTGAGTGATCATGAGATGTGCTTCGTCGAAGACGAGACGGAGCAGACGCTGATTTTGATGCAGCTGGTTGATGAAGTCGACGAAAGGTTTGGTGTTCAAGTGCTCAGGCGATACCAACACGAGTGGAACAAAACAGGACTCCAGGGTGTCACTTGGCTGCCATCGGCGGGTTCGGATGCCATGCTCCCCGGCGCGCCGAGTAAAGTCTGCGTGGAGAGATAGAAGAGGGACGATGACGACGGTGGTCCGCTCGGACTCGTACATCTTCGCTGGAAGGAAGAAGAGCAACGACTTGCCATGGCCGGTAGGGAGACAGACGAGCATGTTGACCTTGCGACTGAGATAAGCCACGAGCGCCTGACCTTGCAGTGGTGAGCTGAACGACGCAGTGTTATCCTTGAGAAAGTCGCGCAGCGCTTTGAGAACCCCAGAGGTAACCGCGTACTGACTTGTTGATGCTGGAGTGACAGTTACAGCGCTCGGCCGATGATCCAGAGTCAATACAGCAGCGATGCGATGCATGGACCGCTCGAGCGTGGGCAGGACGCCAGACGTTATGGGGCCAGGAAGGTGCCGTCCGAGGTATGGAAGGAGTCGGGCGGCGATTTGGTCTGCAAAGGCCTCGGGATCGATGGCTGGAGCAGCCGAAGCGGTTGGCGCATCAGCGGCGGGAACGATTGTGTAGCTACCCTTGCCGTTGGGGTCATACTTCTTGCCCATACCGATCTCGAAATGGAAATAGGTACTGGCACAAATTTGGGCTATGACGCGCTGGGGATCCTCGCCGGGGAGCATGCCGTTGCTGATTCCATAATGCGAATCGTAAACACGCCTCCTGTGACCACGCTGGAGCTCGTACGGGTGCGTTGTGTCGTCTGAATAATCAACGGGACGAGCATACCGGCTGAGCGCAGACACAAGCTGTCTGTGGTCGCGCAGGCCAATCTCGCAGCGCAGGTACATGGCGGTGTCAGCGCGGAGGCACGCAGATACATCCTGCCCACCTAGGGGCCTATGAAGGCCAGGAAAGAGGTAATGCGTGAAGCGTTGCACGACTGCTTCGTCGTAGAACACCTTTGCGAAAGCGATCTGGACGGGGCGTACGAAGGCGAGATAGAAGAGGAGTCGTTGAGCAACTTCGGGAGCTGGCACGCGAACGATGATCTTGTCGCGGCCAGTCTGTGGACGAGCTGAAATGAGCAAGGCAGACGGTCAAAGATCATATAAACGACTAACCTGATCTGCGCACTTCCAATACCCTGTGAGGATGACGAGGAAGCCATGCATGACGTAGAGGTTGCGAGCAGAACCACCCCGAATGTTGCGGACGGTGACGGTTGCCAGCTCCTCGCCACGGGCGGGCTGGCCATACGAGAGGTGTATCATCGTGCAGAGGCGCTGCTCGGCCTCATACGCGTCGCGCAAGAACTGCTGGCAGCGAAGGGACTTCCACACAACTTGGTCGCCGTGGACATAGTGGAAGGATCCCGCCAAGTCAGAGTTGTTTAAGATGAGGCGAAGAAGAGCATGCTGAACGTCGCCCATCTTATTACGAGGATCATCGAAGAAATTGAAGTCTGCATCGAAGTTTCGCGGTTGATCGTATATCGAGGAGATGAGCTCGGGTAGAGTGAAAGCAGGGTCGTCTTGCGGAATGCCACACAAAAGCTTGGACGACAAGATTGCGTCAAACTCGGCCATGGCGCCTCTGACGACGGACGCAATGGAGCTATGGGTGAACTCGATATCCTCGTGCAGGATGGTGGTACACTCGACATCCTTAAACTGGACGCGGGCCATGCTGTCGTCCTGATTCTCCATTGCGTGTAGGATACCAGCGAGCGCAGCAGAATACGCATACGGTGTCTCGGCGTCGGAGATGAGGTACGTACGAAGTTGAGTATAGACTCTGTGAACGAAACTGAGTAGAGAGGGGAGGGAGGCGTGAGAGATACGTACGGATAGAAGTTGCTGTCTTGCGATTGAATGCGAGACAGGATCTCGGTGAACATAGTTGCGCGCATGATGTAGATTAACTGCGCGTTGAGTCTGCGAATGTCATTCGTTTTGATGAAGTCGCCGTCGGTCGCGACCGCGCTGAGGACCTGGAAGCGAGTGATTGGAGAGAAATATCTGTCGATTGTTGAACTGGGTGACGAATGGGCGACGAGGGAATATAAGACGTCATGTACGAGAGTCTGTAAACTAGTATCTGAGAGCAGACCGGCTAGCGCGTCAGCCAGACTTCGGCACGCAACCCGCTGGTATTCAGTCAAGGGTACGTGGTAGGGCTCGTCTGGCAATTCGAGAACGCGCAGAGCGAACAGAAGGAGCTGCGCGAGGTATCTTGAATACTGCAATAACGACGGCCGGCTGAGGGGAATAAATGCACCGGAGGAAGGGTCGCTACAAGACATGAATGCGCATACAAAGTGAAACAACGCGAAGACTTACTCGCTGAACTGGGCCATGCGACGCTTGATCTGCGGGGGGGTTGTCTCCAAGGCTGACACCACCTTCTCCAAGTAGGAAAGGGCACAGGCGCGAACGGCGGCGGCGTCAGAATCGCCGTCCTGAATGTCCACCAAGGAATGAATGAAAGAAGGTTGGAGGCCAAGGACATGGGACAACCACTTCTCCTTCGCTATGAATCGGCTAAGCGAACGCTCGTTGGCAGGCGCAGCGATGGGCTCGGCAGACGGGTCAGGGGGAATGACGGCTCGGAGGTAGAGATCAAAAGGCGTGGCTGAGTCGGGTTGGGACGGCAAGGACGGAAGAGTAACAGGAAAGACACGTCGACGATTGTTGGTGAAGAATGTCTGGCCTGGGCAACGATAGTACGAGCGGGCAGGATTACAACTAGTCTTCGAGAAGTGGTTCTTGGTCAGCGAATACTCGGAGCCGTATCCGCGGTGGCAGCGCGAGCAGAAGTAGGAATCGACGATGTTGAGGCCAAAAACGGCAGACGGAAAAGCATTAGCTGATAAGGCGGGGACAAAAGACTCGCGAGTCTGCACCAAGTCATACGGAGACAGGGCAGTTGTCACGGCGGCATCCTTCACGGTGACATGACCATGACTTCGCAGATGGGTGGTAAGGTGAACGGGCGCGACACAGCACTTGCAACCAACGCATATAACAACGCGGTGAGTGGTATTGACCACTATGCCCCAGCGTTGAAAGTCAGCGGTGACAACTGTCTCCGGTCCAGGAGCGATGCTGGATTGCATAGAAGGGTGGGGGTCCTCCTGAGGTTCCAAGGCGGCGTCAGCATCTTCGTGGTTCGGCGGATCAGACAGGTCGATGGGAGCAGAAAACGGCGAGGACGCGCGAGAGGAAGCCACGGGAACTTCCTGAGACAGGCGAGCATCTTGGGGCTCAGGGAAGGAAGGAGAAGACGAACGGAGCATGTCATTGAAATGCGAAGGAGAAGGCGGAGACGAGGCCGGAAGGTGAGACTCAGGCTGTTGCGGGTTCGAGCGAGGGAGCGGGTCGTGGGACGGACGGGTGGCGAAGGCGGATCGGAGAAACGATGGAACCTCGCCCGCTGGTGCACGTTCTGCAAAACTAGGACCTGGGCTGCTATGGGAGCGACGATTGTTCTCGCTGTGGGGGGTGGAGCTGACGGGAGGGGGGAGTGTGGACGGCAGGGTAGGCAGGCAACGTTTCGAACGCGTCGGGAAGGGCGGCGGCTGGCTCAGAAGTGGTCCAAAGCCATCCTCTTGAGGATCGAAGTCGGACGGACGCCCCGCATCGTCTTCATCGAGTTCTGGTGCAGTGGCAAGGGCGTGACAACCTGATGTATGGGTCTGAGAGGAGAATCAGTATAACAAGCGCATGGACATTCAGGAAAAACGTACGGAGATGTCCCGGGACTTCACGGTAAAGAAATTGCACCTTTCACAGTGCCACTTCTGGGTCTCGGCGTTACGAGGAATGAGCGCGCGGGCGCCATCGGGGTACACGCAGTTTGCAGCGGACTGATGAACCGCACGGCGGTGCGCGTCCACGCTTGTAGCCCAGACGAGGCCCTGGCAAGACTTGCAGTAGAGATGCCTGAAGGACAGTTAGTGGGCGCATGAAACATTGAAAGACGCGTGCGTACCGTTTAGCCATGGCTGAGGGGGCGAGGGGAAAGGATACACGGAGGATGAAACGCGCTACGCGGGCGTGGCATTAAAGGGCGGTGGCCAGTCGAAAAAACGTGAAGGGAGGTCGAGAAGGAGCGTCCGAGACATCACATTTGGCACGGCGGGAACGAGAGCGACTGGGGTGTGTGTAAGGACGGTGCGATGGAATGTTTTGACGTGGAGTTGGCGCAACGACGGGAGTGAGATTTGAAGCTCGCTGAATTATCGATGAGGGACGTAGGATTGGGCCTGGAGGGTAGTCGGGCCGATGGCCAGAATTGGCTGCCGACGGTGACGCAAACGGGGAAGAAATTCAAAGACGACGTGGAGTGACGGGGGCAGGACGAGTGTGGCATGGCGCATCCCCAAAAGGAGGCTTATTGCGATGCATGGGCGGCGGCAACAGCGTGTCTGAGGCCCTTCCTTGACAGGGAAGGAGTACGCCTGTCCCGCAAGGCGGGGATCTGATATGACGTTGAATCCGCATGGAGACGACGGGGAAGGACGTCCCATTTTTTTTTCTGTGGCATACTGAGGGACGGCGTGATTCGCGCGGCGGACACAGGCGTAGTTGGAAATGAATACGGCTTCGGCGAGCAGAGGGTCTCAACGCATGAAGCGGTGGTAGGACGACAGCTGGTAATGGACTCGACGTCGTGCCCGCGCGCAATGTAAAGCGTGGACAGGTATTCTACAGCGGTCACGGCAAGATTAATTGAAACGAACGGTACAGGTGCTACGGTAACGAAGTGAACTCCGTGGTAGAGGAAACGAGTGCGTGTGGTGATGGATCGATAGAAAGCGTGCGTTGACAACGCCCTGCGAGAGTTCAATGAGAATGCTGGAATGCAACGACGATAGGTCAAAACTTACTTGGGGTATGGGGGAGTTGACGACTGGAGAAGAAAAGGCCGTGCGGTGCGCCAGTACGGGATGCCAATGCGTACGTCGAATTGCACCGGCGGCGGCGGGATTGCGTGAGTGAGGGAGACAGCGTCGAAGACAGCAGGCGGCGGTGGGTAACTGCGTCGATGGGGTGATAGAACGCGAGGCGAGGTTAGCATCCCGCCGAGGCCATGACGAATGTACAATGCTGCATGAGCGGGCAAACACGAGCAAGGCGTGAAGGCCTAGAAGAGCAACTACGGAGCGAGAGAGTGGCGGGGATCATGGAAACGGGAAGAGGAAAGGGGGAGGGGCAGATGTGGTTTACAGCGATGAGATAGGGTGCGATTTGCAGTTCCTGGGTCCGGGTCCAGGACGACAGTTGGGGGCAAGAGTCGTCCACGTCGGGGGCAAGAGTCGTCCACGTCGGGGGCAGGGTCGTCCGAAGGGAGAACATGTGGAACGTAGTAATCAACGCAATGCCACAGAGGTCGTGCAACGACGCGCCCGAAGGCTAACGCAGAGGAAGGGGCACCGTATCCGTTCGAGAACAGGACGGCACCCCTTACCGACCAGGGCGGACGAGTCCAGCCCTCATCGGCCACGACATGAGGGAACAGATAACAAAAGAGAAGACTTACCTTACAATGTCAACCCAGCACGAATCCCCTGATCCTATCCTTCAAGGCGATCGACCGGGTCGAGGACGCGACAGAACGACGGGACCTGGAAGATGGGCGCTGAGTACATACGATGGGAGGGCACATGGACGGTACTTACCATGAGCGCGAGGCAGGGGCCAACCCGGAGAACGACAAGCCAAAGCGACGAGAGGAACCGGCGGCAACGACGACGACGACGAAGGACTGGACGGCAGCGAGGAAAGAGGAGAGGTTGGCGAGCACGGACGTGAGCGAGGTGGGAAGACGAACAAGGCGCCGCGAGACGAACACTGTGGCGCTGTTTGGCACGCCTGCCCGAAATGGAAAGCGCACACGTGCGGTCAGCCACAGATCACATGCAGCGGCTGCAAGGCGCTCTACAGAAGGGAAATTAACCGTTTCGACGGTAGGGGAGACGAGCACAGTCGTTTCGAAAGGCAGACAAGACGGAATAATAGGGTGGCAAGGAGGAAATGACTGGATAGGAGGGCATGAACAGTACAAGCAGTGAATGTACAGATGGAATGGATGGGGTTACCGTAAGTAATGAAATAAATGCTCAAAAACACACCTGAGCGGGGTGATAAGGGATGTGCAATGGGTTTATCAACAAAGGGAAGATGGATAAAGATGAATGAAGATGCCAGGAAAGCCATTACGAATATATTTTGATTTAATATGGGCTGGGCTGAGCACATCTATTGAACTGTAGGAAGAGCTTACTTGTCCAGTGCTCTGAGGATATTAGGCATGTATCATAGACAATAGACCATCATTTTGGACACTGTGAGACCATCGACTCATGGCCTTGCTCAGCCATAACAGGCAGTTTGAATATATTTCCATTTAATCTGGGCTGGGCTGAGCACATCTATTGAACTGGAGGAAGAACTTACTTGTCCAGTGCTCTGAGGATATTGGGCATGTATCATAGACAATAGACCATCATTTTGGACACTGTGAGACCATAGACTCATGGCCTTGCTCAGCCATAACAGGCAGTTTGAATATATTTCCATTTAATCTGGGCTGGGCTGAGCACATCTATTGAACTGTAGGAAGAACTTACTTGTCCACTGCTCTGGGGATATTAGGCATGTATCATAGGCACTAGACCATCATTTTGGACACTGTGCGACCATCGACTCATGGCCTTGCTCAGCCATAACAGGCAGTTTGAATATATTTCCATTTAATCTGGGCTGGGCTGAGCACATCTATTGAACTGTAGGAAGAACTTACTTGTCCACTGCTCTGGGGATATTAGGCATGTATCATAGGCACTAGACCATCATTTTGGACACTGTGCGACCATCGACTCATGGCCTTGCTCAGCCATAACAGGCAGTTTGAATATATTTCCATTTAATCTGGGCTGGGCTGAGCACATCTATTGAACTGGAGGAAGAACTTACTTGTCCACTGCTCTGGGGATATTAGGCATGTATCATAGGCACTAGACCATCATTTTGGACACTGTGCGACCATCGACTCATGGCCTTGCCCAGCCATAACAGGCAGTTTGAATATATTTCCATTTAATCTGGGCTGGGCTGAGCACATCTATTGAACTGTAGGAAGAACTTACTTGTGCAGTGCTCTGAGGATATTAGGCATGTATCATAGACAATAGACCATCATTTTGGACACTGTGAGACCATCGACTCATGGCCTTGCCCAGCCATAACAGGCAGTTTGAATATATTTCCATTTAATCTGGCCTGGGCTGAGCACATCTATTGAACTGTAGGAAGAACTTACTTGTCCACTGCTCTGGGATATTAGGCATGTATTATAGACAATAGACCATCATTTTGGACACTGTGAGACCATCGACTCATGGCCTTGCCCAGCCATAACAGGCAGTTTGAATATATTTCCATTTAATCTGGCCTGGGCTGAGCACATCTATTGAACTGTAGGAAGAACTTACTTGTCCACTGCTCTGGGGATATCAGGCATGTATCATAGGCACTAGACCATCATTTTGGACACTGTGCGACCATCGACTCATGGCCTTGCTCAGCCATAACAGGCAGTTTGAATATATTTCCATTTAATCTGGGCTGGGCTGAGCACATCTATTGAACTGGAGGAAGAACTTACTTGTCCACTGCTCTGGGGATATTAGGCATGTATCATAGGCACTAGACCATCATTTTGGACACTGTGCGACCATCGACTCATGGCCTTGCCCAGCCATAACAGGCAGTTTGAATATATTTCCATTTAATCTGGCCTGGGCTGAGCACATCTATTGAACTGTAGGAAGAACTTACTTGTGCAGTGCTCTGAGGATATTAGGCATGTATCATAGACAATAGGCCATCATTTTGGACACTGTGAGACCATCAACTCATGAGCCCGCTCAGACATAGCCCCGACCACTTTATAGTCCTGTGCAGCCATGTTGCATAATTGTTGAGTTACTTGTCACTCACAGCTCAATGTCGATTTCCCCATGTGCATGAAGAGGACCTGCCATTCCCGTGCCCTCCCCTCCCTCGCGCGCTCGGGGGGTCCCCCTAACCGGGCCCGCTCAGGCAGGCACACTAAAGCCTCGTTCATGCGAGGGTCACGTTCCGGGCGCGCTCGCCAACAGGGTGTTCCTGCAACACACTTGTGGGGATTATTGACATGAATGGCAGTTTGTATCACTCAGCATTTCATGTACACTTCAGCCCTTGCACCAAACAAGGCTGCATGATCCGTATAGCTGCACATATATTGGCCAGCCTGCTGGCTCACACACTTTCTGATCCAACAATGTAACTGTATTGATGTTCTATACTCACTGATATAATGACATTGGTCACTGTAATTTATCTCTACCAAACCACAATTTTATGCTCCTGCATGACAAGCTGAAATACACAGCAACATTGTACACCAACATGGATACTCTTCAATTAAAACTGGCCCACACATACTACTTCTACTCAAACACAGTCTTAAATACCACTAGCAGTGTCCCCATACTTTGTACCATACATATGACATATTAGACGGAATTTCTGAGCTATGTGAGAGTATGGGGATGTGGGGTTCTTCAAGCTGTAGAGCCAAATATGAATATTCTTTGATTAAAACTGGCCCACACATACTACTTCTACTCAAACACAGTCCTAAATACCACTAGCAGTGCCCCCATACTTTGTACCATACATATGACATATTAGACGGAATTTCTGAGCTATGTGAGAGTATGGGGATGTGGGGTTCTTCAAGCTGTAGAGCCAAATATGAATATTCTTTGATTAAAACTGGCCCACACATACTACTTCTACTCAAACACAGTCCTAAATACCACTAGCAGTGCCCCCATACTTTGTACCATACATATGACATATTAGACGGAATTTCTGAGATATCTAAGCATATCGGGATGGGCACTATTCCTGGCTGTGCAGAATATCCTTTGATTCTTTATGCATTTTGTGGTCAATCTATTCATTGTGGCTTAACTTACTGGTTAAATAATCTGGAAATATTTATACTGGGGTTTCCAATTATGGAGAATTTGATGAGATTGTTCGCGACATGGGGATCAGGATTGGAATCATAGTGCCATAGGGTTTGGGAACGGAGGGGGGTCGGTACTGCTGACTATTTTTTTTTTCTTTTTGAAATAAGGTTTGATGGGTTCCCACGCTCGTTCTGAGCACGCCGGTGGTCATTTCATGCCCATCCACCAAGTCTTTGTCTCTCTGTGGCTGTGTCTCTGCTGCTGGGGTGCGCACCACAGTGGGTGTGCAGCAAGACCTGTGTCCTGGCAGTGCGGTGGGTGTCATATAAGGTTTGATGGATTCCCATGATGTTTCTGAGCGCACTGGCAGTCTTATTTCACCTGTCTGCCCAGTTCCTTGCCTCCCTACACCTCACTGTGTGCGCTGTGTTGGAACATGTTAGGCATGAGCTCGTAAGCTCAGCCAAGATTAGTTCCTGGATGAAGATAAGGGGGATCAGAGTATATATAGGAAGTCTTCCAATGTAACATACCTCACGTGATTTCCCTTTGGGCATTGTCTGCACCCGGGACACTCGCACCTGTTTGCTGTTATTCTGCTTCAAGTTGTTCTCACACACTGGTTGGCAGTGTGTACCAAGTGTTGCTGTGGCTTGTAACCTGGAATTGGGTTACTGGGGCATGACTCATTAGAACACACTGGCAAGTCACAGGGCACTGGGCATCCATTCAGCTGCTCACTGCACAATGTCACAGGACATTGCAGGGTAACTAGTACCGGTAACACTCACCTAAAAATGTATTTCAAGCCTTGTAGTGCCTTTTGATTGAGTCATATGAGACCTTTCCATGTGTTTTTCTGGATGTCCCAAGGTCCTCCAATTTATTGGGGATTTTGAGTGTATTTTCTTGAGTCCCAACGAATATTCTGCACATTTTGGACTGCTTTTTCAGAGTCACATGACCACAGGCCAAGGGGTCTCACATGATGACCAGCCACATGACTGGCAAATGTGGGTGGTCTTGTGTGGCATGGGTCATGTGACTGGCTAAACACAGTGCTTTTTTTGGTGCATGTGTGCAAAGTGACTGACATGCTGATATCCAAGGGGGGATTGCCCCATATAGTCCAAATCCAGCAATTTGTGGTGCTTCATAAATTGTAGATATGGAAGGTAGGCCATGTCCAAGCATGACACTGGCTGCCTTATTGCACCCAAGAGTTGGGGATGGAGCTGTCAGGGATAAGGCTTTGTTAAGCCTTGTTACTAGAAACTGGTCAGAAGCAATCTTTGAATGGGATAAGCAGCAGTAAGTAGGAATTGTTACTGATCATTCATTGCCTTTGAACAGACTTTATTGTAGTCCTTACAATGCATCCTTACCGAGGCTAAGTAATCTTCTTTGCCGATTTTTGTGTGCTTTGTAGCACCTAGTTATGTATCTACTGATTGGACTATTACCGAGTTTCTAGTACTTTTCTTAGGCTAAACTCGGAATACATTGACACACTGCACTTACCGCAGTGGTACAGTGCTTCGCACTGTACATTAGCCTGTTACTATTGACTGAGTCATAGCTATGCGCTGAGCTTCAATTAAGTAATGGACCCTTTATAGTATTGCTTTGTGCTACTAGTAAGAGTCCAATAATTGATAATGGTTCATTGAGCTGTACAAAGGATCTGAGTAGGCTTGACAGTCTCCTGTTGTATCTCTTGTGTGACACTTTGATTACGGAAAGGCCTTCTTTCGGAATTGCTTACTGGTATACTATTCTCTGTATGCGGGTATCATCCTCCACTCTTAATCTGCTTTGACTCGGAAAAGTGCAGTAAACAATCCAATAGAAACACTCTATTGAAGGACATCTTTACCGAGATCAGAGGTTCTCTCTGATCAAGGGCTGGTTCTGTGTACTTGTACATAAGCACTGGGTGGAAAGTCCCAATTTGATTGTTGCCATTGTGATCTGTAATCACCACTAGTGCTCCCCCTTTCCTTGAGTTCTAGTTGAGCTGGAGGCAAACCATTTTCCTAATATTTCCCAGTTATTCACTCTTTGTTACTATCAATAAAAACTGCTACTATCACTCATTAGTATCTCGGTAATGTTGGTATTAACTCGGAAATCAACCAAATAAGAAACAGATCCATACCAGGAGCTTGCACTGCCACAATTACATCACTGTGACATCAATTGATTGATGTCATTGAAGCCCTGGTGCTGCTGGCTAGGTCACATGACATGTTCACCACTTTCCAAATCAGGCTTCAAGCCTAGACAGCCCAAGCAGGGAGTTGGCCACATCAGCCACAGTGTTTTGTTTGCATGTGTGTGTATGTATCTGTGTGTGTGTGTGTGTGTGTGTGTGTGTTGGTGCAAGTCACATTGTCTGCAGAGTCTAGAAATTGGAGCTCAACTAATGATTAGCTAGTCATAAGAATGGATTCCCTTCTTGGTCCATGCACATGGTGACTACCTAAACACTTAATATTCTATTCTCATACTAATTGAGAGATTTTCTGGTTCTGGGCTGTGTTTATATTGAAGCCAGGCTCTTTAGTGGCACTGAGCCTCCAAAAATGGTAAAATCACCCCAAGTACTCTCTATCATATGATGTCATAGAGCTTACAATGGTCTTGTCTGCAGCTGGACTGTGACTCCTGTCATGGATATAACTGAAGTATTGTTGCTTTATATATGCCTTGATACTGACCAGTCTATTCTGAAGACAATATTGAGCTCAGAAATGCTATTGTTTGGCATCATGTGAATGTGGCTCAATGACCATTTCTGGGAAAATAGGCTGTGGAAATACCAAACCAAGGCTGAGGTTACATAAGCTAAGTCCTAGAAGTGGCAATGACTGAAGCTACTCTGAGTGAGGCAGAGCTGTAACCTCGGGCAGACCCTTGGGCATGAGGTTTGAAGGAGGAATGCTATGCAATGTGTATAGCCTTGTAGTATGTGTATATTACAAGTCAAGTAGTTTACCAAGGATCCCTCTGTATATAAAGACACTGTCTCTGCTCCAGAAATCTATTTCTCTCTCACTGCTAAACTTGACTTGTACACCACTCAAACTTGTGCTCAGCACAGTAGGTACTTGTACTTATTGTTGCTATAGTACATTCATTGCCTTGGGGCTGAACATTCTAGTAACTGTTTCCTTACTTAGTATAGCTTCACACTACTAGTAAGGTAGTGACTTAGTTCAATCTTGAGTAAGTGGTAGAGTTGAACTTAGACTAGAGAGTAACTTTCTTACCTTCGTATACTAAACCTCTGTATAAGGACTTCATTCTCAACTCCGAAATTCTTAACCAAAAGTATTGGAATAGTACAATAGTATTCTGAAATAAGTGCCATTAAGTAACCTGACACCAGTCTCTAACAACTCTGGACAAGTCATCCTTCACCCTCCTCATGCAATGTGTCACCACTCAGTGATTTCCTCTAAGTCCTAGCCCCACTAATTCAAATGATCCATCATTCTTAGCACTGCCTGCTTGAGTTAATTCTGAGTGTTAGGTAATCCTCAGCCCCTGCACCACCTCAGGCTGCCACTGCTATACTACCACCAGGCTACAGACAAGCCTTCTCCTCCCAGTACACTTACTGAGGTCCATGCCAAGACCACAAACACAACCACAAAGGCCAATTGTTGTGCCCCTTTTTCTGCCTCAAAACTTGCTGGGGAGTGGGCTATGTATGGCAATACAATCTCAGTTGTACTGTCTGTGTATTTTGTCTTCTGGCTCATGAAATCATTGCTCAAATCTCACTTATCAAATGCATTGATATATACCAGTCTATAACACTAAATTCTGTGCTTTATCAGACCAAACTGTTGTCAAGCTGTGACAATAACATTGACCTTGCACAAGGAGTATCATAGTAGGAACAGAGAAGCTTATATTTGTGTGGCTCAGTCCATCATACTTACAGTGATATTGCAAGGGCACTGGATTCTGAATCTTAAGTATCTTAGAGAATCCACAGTGTGCATACTTCTTTGCCAGAAAATCTTGTTGATCCTTGCCAGGCAGCCTTTACCCAATGACATGTGTGGTTGCACAATTGTTCTTGCCCAGCTGTAGCTAAGCTGTCCTGTTTCATAATGTCTGGAATATTATGTACTGTCTCAAAACACTGAATAATATTACTACTTCCAAACTGGCAGGCTTTTGTATCAAATTTTATAGGGAGTGATAATTAACTCAATAATGGCAATGCTCAAAATTTATTGTATCCTTTGAACTGAGTAGGTCATATACCTCCCTACAGATCTGAGCCTGGTACACTCATGATACCTCTTTGTGAATTGTGGCTCAGGTTGTGGAAAAACAGTAAGTCACATGCACCATGTGTAGCTGCAACCTTCTAGATACACTATACTGAAATGCTTATCCACATCATTCTCCTCATCCCTTAGCCTGGCATGATTACATAGCATGTTATGGTCTTTTCCTCAGCCTACAAGGAGGTTATGTGGCCTCAGAATGAATATCCTGCACATGTTCAGGCATTGTTCCATACCTACGGAACTATGAAGACTAGGGAAATTATGAGAGGGTCTGTGAAGCAGGAGCTATCACACATTACTACAATATGGCAGGCAATCTCACACTGGGCAACTCTTTGTGGGCCTAATAAATACTGGATAAATGATGTAATGTTCAGAGGGCATGGTTGCATCAGTTCAAGCAACTGGCATATGGTGAATCATTAACCAGCATACATGCACTATATATGTACTGTTTCCCATTCTTGTAGTGCTATTGTGAGACATCAAGAGTTGCTGATGCTTCTGCTCATGAATACATGGGTTATATCAGTGTTTATGTGACCCAATCTGCATCTTCTCAAAGCTAATAGGCATTTGTGATTTTCTCCATCATTGACTTTGTCTGCTCTGTGCTTGTATCAAAGGACAATTAGAACAGTATACACTCCTACACTCATTCTACCAACACAGATCTAAAAATCCAGTGAGTATTTTGAAGGTCCTATCACTGCTGGTAATAAGTAGCAGTGGCTATGTGTCCAACACCATAGGCATCCTACTGTACTGCATATTAGGCAAGAAAATGAGCAAGAATTAGGCAAAATACATAGCCTACATGTTCATATCACGACACTAGCAATGCATTAGCCACTATGCCAGATGACCCAACACATTCATGTGAGCACAAGATGCTCTTTATTTGCATTGCACCCCAGATTTGATTTGGTCTGCTGTACCTGACCACAAAAATGACAGATAATTGAATGGCATACACTTAGGCAAATGCTGTCTCTTTTAAGTGCTGGTGCTTGGGAGCACAATCACCGACTCCGACCAGAGGGAGAGAGGAGGGCTTTGTCCACCATAAGTTGTTCGCAGCCGGCGATGCCGCTCCCTCCGTGGGAAACACGTGACTTATAATTCCCATAAACGCCAATGCTCGAGTGTCCTTACCAGGCAGCTCGAGAGAGCTCGAGGCCTCTCAAGGCAGTTGGATCCTTCCGTGTGTGTGGCTGTGTCTGGACACCTGGAACTTCAACCATTGAGTGACTCCTCCCAATTATGTATCGCAGTAAGTAAGTCAGTGGTGTGAATCACACTCATGGAAGCCCGAGACGCCCAGGCGGCGAAGCCGCCGCGGGCGTGAGGGCTTCCACTTGAGTCTCAATACCATTCCGATGGTACTATATCATGATACATAATATATCCTATGGTTCCGCTGTGACATGCTGAGCAGCTGTGTGCCATGCAGGAGTTGGGGATCGGTGCTTGCGCTGCTACGATATAATTGTGGGAGGCTTACAGGTGGGCCAAGTCATCAAGTGAACATATGCAGTCACATGAGCAGCTATGTAGTAATATCACATGTTGCCACTGAACACAAGTTTTGACCAAATGCACAAATGGCAGTTGAGACTTGGTTGAGACTGGCAGAAAATATCATTCCCAAATCTACCATACATCAACTGACATATCTTTCCCACCCAGTCACCTCAAGCTTCTGCACCTTCTCTTGTACTTCACATGCTTGCTCTGTTAGATAGTCATCCATCTTATGGACAAGATCTGGCATGCCACTGGCTAGTATCCTGACAGCCAGCAAGCCAGCATTCATGCTGTTGTTGATGGCTACTGTTGCCACAGGCACACCTCTCTGGAGTCAGTGTGCCAATCAGATGCCATACCCACTGAAACAACAATGCACGAACATACCGGCATCTGCACAATGCTATGCAAGGAGTCAACACCATCCAGGGTGCTGCCCTTCACAGGAACACCGACAACCGGGAGACTCGTCATCGCAGCAACCATACCTGGCAAGTGCGCAGCTCCTCCCGCCCCAGCTATGATCACTCGGAGACCCCTTGATACAGCGGATCGTGCATACATAGTCATCCGATCCGGCGTGCGGTGAGCAGACACAATCGTGAGCTCGTAAGGGATCCCGAAGCGATCGAGAATACGCGCAGACGGAACCATCACGGGCAGGTCCGAATCCGAGCCCATGATGATGCCTACGAGCGGCTGGCGGTGCGAAAACCCAGAGCCAGGTTCAGGTGCGAGGGGAGCGTGCAGCGCGAGCTCTGCAGCGCTGCTCGGAGAAGGGAGCCGTTCCAACAAGGGACGCAGTCGACGGCTCCGTTCAGCGTCGGAGGGTGCGACAACGGTGATGTGGCCCATCTTGCGGCCCTTCCGGCACTCAGACTTGCCATACAGATGCGCCGCGGCGCCAGGCACCTTGAGCGCATGCTCGACGACGGCACTGATCTCGGTCACGTCGCCGGAAGCCCCGAGCAGGTTCAGCATGGCCGCAGACGGCACCTTCAGAGCGGTAGATCCTAGAGGAAGCGAGAGGATCGCGCGGAGATGGTTTCGTATTGGGACGTCTCACACGCTTCGATGGTGTAGTGTCCCGAGTTGTGCGGCCGCGGAGCAATTTCGTTGACGACGACCGAGCCTGCACACCAATCAACATCCGTCCGACACACTGCACGATCGACGCACCATCCTCCACCAGGAACATCTCCACGCCGAACACACCAGCTCCCTCCAACGTCTTCACCGATGCTTCTGCGACGTCGCGAGCACGACCGGAAAGCGTACCGTCACTACTCCGCAGAGGTGCGAACACCAAATGGCAGATGTTGTCCCTGTGGACGGTCTCCACGACCGGATACGAAGCGATTTCGCCAGTGGCGGATCTGACCACCATGACCGCGATCTCTTTCACGAAGGGCACCCACTTCTCGGCGTAGAGCGGTCTCCCCCCCAACGCGGCGATGGCCTCGGGATCTGGGTCAATCGCGCACCACGTAGTTGCCCCTACCGTCGTAGGCAAGCGTTCGGCTCTTCAGCATCAAGGGCAAGCCCAACGTCTCGGAGGCCGAGGTGACGGATGCCACGGTGGATTCGACCTGCAGGAACTGCGAGACTGGGCAACCGGAGGCCACGAGGTGTTCCTTCTGGACGAGTTTGTCTTGGATGACTCGGATGGTAGAGGGGCTGGGGTGCACTCCGAGGGGCACGGCTCCCTGTACGGACTGCAGCACGTCGACGTCGACGTGCTCGATCTCGACGGTGAGTACATCGACCTTGGCGGCCAGCTCGCGTATTTTGGCAGGGTCGGTGAACGAGCCGTCAATGTGGGCGAGGTCGCAGACCGAGGGAGACAACCTGCTTTGCCGGGGCGTGGTCACCGACGTCGAGGATACGACGTCGATGTTGAGCAGCGAGGCGGCCTGGGCAAGCATGCGCCCGAGCTGGCCGCCGCCTGGTGGGTGAGGACGGGCGGATGAGCACCACCGTCCGACAGAGGCGATGGAGAGACTGGCGGGTGTGTGAGTGCGGCTGCAGAGGGCGGGACGTGGAGGACACGCGACGCACCGCACCTAGGATTCCGACGACCTTGTTCATCGCTGTCTGCAGGGAACGCTCGCACGACGAACTTGAAGACGACGGCGACGGAGGCGAGGACGTCCCAAAGATCGACTAGGCGCCCGTGCAACTTGTTTTCGTCTCTCACGTGCAGCGTCCACAGCGAGCACGACGCACCGCACGACGGCGACGGCACACTGCACGACGAGCACGACCATGGCCGCGCCAGCGAGACCACCGCCCACGAGGAGGCGCACCCGGAAGCGCAAGCGACGCGCCGCCTCCAGCTCGTCTTCGGACGCGGACTCGTCGTCCTCGGACAGCGACGCCCCCGCTGCTGCTCGTCCTCCGAGCCCGGTCGCAGCAGCCTCACCCGACGCGGCGCAGTCCTCCGAGTCCTCAGACACGGAGTCCCAGTCGTCCTCGGAGGACGAGTCTCCCCGTCGCGCCCAGCAGAACACCCCGTGCGCCCTCTCCACCGCCCGCTCGCCGCTCGCCACGCCTGAACCCCGTCCCACTCCCGTACCGTCGTTTCTTGGAGACACCGAAGATCAAGACCACCTCAGGCAACGCTTCAGGAAGTTTTGGATGGCTTCCGTTGTCGATGCCTTCAGCGACGATCTGGGGAGATTCGTAAGGTGCGCCCGCTCTCCGTCTCTCGACATGTCTTGGTCGGTGACCGCCCTCTAGGAGGCCAATCTGTCGATACCTCGCCTTGCGCTCCTTATTGACTCTTTGGCTGCTGGAGCGGACGTCTTCTCATCCTCGCATGGTGCCGATAACGGGGGCATCGACGAGACGGATGTCGCGATGCGCGACCCATGAACATTAGCCTCACGGTGAGCATACTGTCGTACCGCATGATATCGAACCTATCTGAAGGTTGTCGCGGTCATACAGTTTGGACGACTTCCTCCGCGCGAGCCGTTAACAACTCCCAGCCTCGAGGATGAGCACTTCAGTTGAGGATGGCCACCTGATGGGGCTCTTTCCTCAAGGCGTTGCCACGCTAGCATCGCCGTAAAGGCGCTGTCTCGCCGCTGCACGAATTTCATCCCTCTTCGTCGACGAATCCGGCGTGTAGAAGCAGGTGCGCTTGAGCAGGTAGTCAAGAGATGTATCTTTTGAGTGGGACTCTCGTCCTGGCGCATTCTTTTTGCCTTGCCGTAGTCTCTTCATGCTCATGTATGTTATACGGTAGAGTCGAGCCAAGGGGGATTGGATGTATCTCGTGTGTTATACTTACAGCGAGAGTGATTCGTGACGCCATCCTCATGGCTTCATTAGTCAAATGGTAAAGTTGCGCATGTACGAACACGACATTTATTGACTTCTTTGTGGAGTACTGGACCATACGAAGGACGTTCGTCGGACTACGCTTCTCAGTCTGTGGTCGATCAGCCATGCTTGTAGACGAAAAAATGTGCCTAGCGGACTCGTTGACTTCACATATGTAAGGCGGCGAGTGAGGGCCTGGTTCAATATCTGTAATCAGGCTTGCTGTGCCATAAGGGCGGCGATACTTAGAGGTAAAGGACGCACGGAGCACTGCGACTAGTTCTTCCATGTCGAACTGTCCATATAACAGCGAGGGCCGACAACGCGTGCATGCTGCATGCATGCCTGGTCGGATTCATTCAATTCCGCACGTTTAACGTGGAATTCCGCAGACGACGCAACAGTGGCAATGGGAAGTTCACGTTAGGCATGTACGTCTTCGAGATTGTCGCAATAACATTTGCACACCGAGCGAATGTCAAACTGAACGTTGTCGTCTGGGTAGATGCGCATTCAGTGGATTTTCACGGATCAATTTTTTAACATCCTGTTTGAGGTGGAAGACTATCGGACGTTCAACGGCGGTGTCAAAGTTGTCATCCAATGCGGCCAAGTACTTGTACTTGATGCATGATGGTTGAGGCTCGATCAATGCGACGCAGAAAGGTTATACTGTATGATGCAGTTGCAGCCATGGGGACGTGCTGAGGGAAGGCCGCGTCACAGCCACGTTCAGTGAGAGAGAATACAGGGGAAACGTCTGGCGCGGTGGTCTCCGTTGCAGACCATATTAGCCGGCAAGGGTCGCACTAAGTGACCGAAGGACGTTCGAGTATCGCTGTCTCATCAAACAGGGATGCAACGAATATGATATGCGAGTGTACAACCTAACGTGAGGACGAAACAATGTCAAAACAAGCGACGACTGGGCAGAATATTAACAAAGAGAGTGGTAGAGGAGCGAACATGACGTGTTTAGCAGCTATCTGTGAGTAGGTATGGCGAGATGGAGTAGTTGCTCGAGAGTCTATGAAGTGAAGTCAACATACTACCGTTTCCGTAGAGATATGCCGTCGCTTACCTGATCCATCTCTTCGAGTTGCTTGAAGGTACTGGAGTAGATATCGCGAATATCTTTATGTAGCACGTTCGCATCGTGAGGCTTGCCGAACAAAAGTTCATCAACCCGATCCTGCGGTATTGACTCTGGCACTTTCTTCTGCTGAGATGCTCTGAGCTCAATGATCGCCATCATCTGTGCGAGCCCGAAGTCGTCCTTGGGCAGCACGAGGCGGGGAGTGGGTATAGGTGTCTGATATCGCCCGGCAGAGGTCACAGAAGGGGAGGTAGTGGCTGCCGTGCGATAGGCAGATTCCGAGAAAGCAGAACCTTGTCGTTCGTGGGGCAGAGCGCGTCGCTGATTTGCGTTGGGAGTGACACTCCTCTTGCCATGGCTGTCCGAAGATTCGCCAGGACTGGCCGTTCGGTAGCTCGAGATGCGAGACAAGGATGACGGTACGCGCTGAGCCACAGCACTTGAAGAAGCTCTGCCACTCGTAGTTGGTGTGGCCGTGGCCGACCGCGAAGACGACCTCTCGTCTGCTGTGGAGTACAGAGACGGCGAATGAGAAGCTGCGGCACCGAGAGAATCCACAAGCGCGTCCGAGCCCGATCGCGACATGGCCACACGGGCGGCGTCCTTCTCGTGCTTGATCTTGCTTAAGACACGATCTATTTTGCCCCGAGCCCATCTTTCCCTCTGGCGAGAACGCCATGCAACAGGTCATCTGCAGTAGTATCAGTTCTCGTTGAGGGGCCCACCTCGCCTCTCCATTCCTCCTCAACGATGTTGCTGATGTCGTACGTCTCGCCGTCAGGCTCGACGTAGGAGTAGCGCATCCTGTTATCAACCTCGCCTCGCAAACTGCGAACGATAGCACCGCCTGGAAGTGCGACGTCCAATCCCTGCGCCTCGTTAGCTTGGGTTGACAGTACTGCGCGTTGACTAGCACGAGTTGCGGCGCGCTGCGCTGCAATGATCGCCTGCTTCGACGTTTGCGAGGTCTGTGACTTGGCGTCATCAGTCGGGCCAACCGTAGAATCAGAACCTGCGCTCGAGCTAGCTGCAGAGTTTCGCTGCATATGCTGGAGAGCGATCTCGTCCAGAGGTGCCGACATTCTATGGCGAGACGTTACACGATATGCTATCGCACGGCGCAAGATGAAGACAGGATCATCCGGCGAGACGTCCTCGGGGCTTCCCAGGAGCTGAGCAGAATCCACGGAGCGACGCTTGCTGTTAGCGAATTGCATGGCACGATAAGTCGGAGGACGTGGGAAGGCGTCTATGACCTTGCTCGACGGGGGCAACTCGCGTTCTGCAGTGTCTACTAAGCGATGTCGCTCTACACCAGGACATGAATACTTGCCTTTGCCACCCACGTCGACCGCCAGCCCATAACGGACGCGTGACGAACTCCTGCGTCTCGTGAGCTTGTCCTCTATCTCGTCACCACCGTCGACGACGCCTTCCAATATACCAAATCGCTCCAGCCCAAGTTCGATGACTTCGGCCACAGTGACATTCCTTGGGAATACGAACACTTTTTTGCGCATGTTCTGGGGCACTCCGGGTGACGGCGTTACCTGAGGACGATCGCGTAGCGTATTCTTGAAAACGATGGCTTCGGTTTGCGGGTCGAACACCATGTCTTCAGGGAGATCGTCCGGAAATATGACGAGCTGTAAGGGGAACCTGTAAGACGGTGAGCTGAACCGTTCCGCGGTGACCGTATTCGTCGGACTGGTTGGGGTGACCGTGAGGTACTGTGGCTTGGATCTGGGCGATTCGATGTCTTCTCCCTGAAGGCTCTCCGCAAGCAACGTCTCGTCGCCCTCCCCATCCATGCTCTGGTCGTGGTCGCCTCCACGGCGGTTGAGATAGAACTTGACGCCGAATCGTCCGTGAAGTCATTCATGGACAACTTCTTGATCGCGGGGTGCATCGACAGATTGCTGGCAACCGAACTGATACTGCCGACACTGCTCCGCTTTACCTTGGGGAGCTCCAGGGCCGCCTCAACGAGCGACTCAAAGACGCCGAGAGGCTTCTCATGCGGGCGCAAGTCGGCTGAAGAGCCTTCGACTTGCTTGATGGTGAGGTAGTAGTCCTTCTCGTCTTCGCCCGCCGGCAACCGGAAACGCTGGATGGCCTGGCGCACGAGGTCCTGTGCGGTCGTCGAAGCGTTGAGTAGGACCGTCTTGAAGGTAGCCTCCGTCTGCAGGTGACTGCCGGCAAATACGCGGACGACACTGAGATCAGGGAGCAGATTGTCCATGCCGCCCATACCGCTGGGAGAGAGAACCAAAGATCCGGGGCGTGGGCGGGATGCACTCACGGTGAGGCCGGAGGCAGAGCTAGTAGAGGAGGACACGAAGGACGCCGAGCCCTGAAGCACCGCAGACGCGGACTGTAAGCCGTACGAAGGTTGGGCCTCGGGAGGCGTGGACGGTGAGCGGTTGAGATACTGCTGGTATAGTGCTTGTTGCTGTTGATCGCGCTGCCGTAGCTGAGAAGCGTGCTGGGAGATGCTCGCCATGACCTGGGGCGGAGTCTGCGGGCCCTGTGGGCCCTGCTGCGGGGGAAGCTGGGCTGGTTGGCCGACAGGGGAGGCCCTGTAGCCACCCTGCTGTTGTTGCTGCCTTGCCATCGCCGTGACGGGCGAAGATGGCTCGGGGTCGCAGTGGTATCCTTGAGTGACTTGCCCGATTCCTCTGACTCGCGACTGAGGTCTCTGTCGCTGCCTCCGCTTGTGACGCTGCTGCTGTCCACTCCTCTGTCCCTCCCTTTGTCCTTGTCCTTGTCCTTCTTGCGGTTGAAATCCCTCCGAACATACCTCCGCTCTTCTTTTCTTGTCCTTCTCCCTCCGCTCTCGTCGTCGGTCGAGTCGCGTTCCTTGCGCAACTTCCCTCCGCCGTTGCCAGGGCGCGCGGTTGCCGTGGACCCAAGCCCTGCTTTGGCACGCTCGGCAGCCAGGGTGTTCGCCTTCTTGCGCGCAGCTTCTTCTTCTTCCTCGCGTCACGCTTGCGTTCGTCCTGGCTGCTGCGGCGCCAGGTCTGGCATCGTCGACCGCGCCACAGGCGGGGTCATGCTAATTTTACGCGTCTCCGTGACGTGCGCAGGGTCCATTGTGGCTTTCGTGGGCGAGTTCGGTATGACCTCCACGCCGCCGACTTGCACCTGCATTTGCTCGCGAGACGGCTGCTTGCGCAGCGACTGAGTCTGCTGCTCGCGCTGTTGTTGTTCGCGGAGCTCTTGCTCCTGTTGCTTCTGCTGGCGCAGGCGTTCGGTTTCCGCTGCGGCGGCGGCGACGGTGGTGGCGGCCTCCCGCTCCTTGGCTTGCATCTGCTCGACGGCGCCGTCCTCCCAGCTCATGCCGTCGTCTGGCTCCATGGGCGGCATACTTCCTGCGGCACCGCCTCCCGCCATGGACGCGCGCTCGCGTTCCTCCTGCTCCTCGGCCAACTCGGGGTCCTCGTCCTCGTACCCTTCGTCATCCCATTCGACGTCTTCGTCGTCTTCGTCTTCGTCGCCCCAGACGGCCGGGGGATAACGGTGGACGGAGAAGGCGGCTGTGAAGGCAACGCCTCTGGCATGGCGCGAGCTGCGGGCACCGGCAGGGGTGGGTGATGGCGAGGCAGCTCCCCGAGAGACGTTCTCGAGAAGGCGGTCGCGAGTCTCTTCGAGTTCGGCATGGGTTGCGGATGCCAGCTGTAGGGGTATAGAGATGAGAAGAGAAAGGATAACGAGTGATTGTACAGACGCACATCCACATTGCGGTGCTTGTTGAGGCGCGCGAGCCTCTCGAAGGGCGTTTCGATGTTTTCTGCAGGTATGTAGCCGACCTCCTGGGTCTTGAGGACCCGGACGAGCCACCAGTAGCTGTTGCTGTCGTCCATGAGGAAGAGGCTGTCGCCCTTGACGACGTTGGCCTGGCCCTCGACGGTGGCGGCGAAGGAGTGCAGGGCATAGACGAGGTCGAAGTCAATGGACTCGTTGGGGATGGAGAGGGACGAGGAGCCGTCATCGTCGTCGTCGACCATGAAGTCGCCGTCGGTGTCGGAGTCGTCCTCGAGGACAGAGTGCTCCTCGTCGGAGGGGTAGGCGTGGTCTACCATTTGGCTATTGTGGTCGTCGGCTAGGATCTGATCGCGGAGGTCAAAGGTGTCTTGGCGGGCAGGTCTCTGCATGGTGATGAAACTGGGGCGCACAAGGAGGGTCTGGTGTGCGACGTGCTGCTAGCAGGCGTCGAGAAACGAAGTGATGGCACCGCCAAGGATGCGAACAGAGGGAAGCGAGCGGGCGACTAGAGCGAGGTAACGAGCGTCGGCGAGCGAGCAGACCACATCCAGCAGCGGCAAGAGGTCGTGGACGCTGTCGAGAGCAGGGAGCAGGCTGTCCGAGCGCGTCTCAGTCGACTACAGACTCTCGCACGTGACTCTTGTCCAAGTGCTGCTCTATACGCGCTCTACACCGTCTATGTACTTACACCGTCTACAGTACACGTACACTACATCGCAGACGACGTCGGCTCGTCCGCGCCCTCCTGGACGACCTTCTTCACCGGCACCAGCCACGCCGTCCCCTCCCCGTCCTGCTCCTCGTCCACCGCGAACGTGTACTCCTGCACCTCGCAGTTCGCCCACGGCTTCAGCGAGTTCTCCCCGTCCGTGATGTACCGCAGGCAGTCTCCGTGGGCTACCACCACTATGTCCCGCTCTGGCCGCGAGCGCAGCCATCGGCGGTTCCACTGCGCGCGCGCCTTCAGCGTCTCTGTGTCGCCCGCGTAGAACCCCTTCTTCGAGTTCCAGTCCGGCGTCAGGTTGCTCAGATCCAGGCCAGCGAACTCGGGTACTGCTTCCAGCTCTTCCCTTGACTGCGTTCGTTGTCAATATGTCGTGCAGAGGCTTCATGTTCTGAGCACTCACCGAGCCAGTATCGCACGGCAGGTTGTTGCACTGACGCCCTGTCAGGTCTAACAACGCAAACAAGGGGCCGTACATACCTCCTGCAGCTGCGGGAGCACGACGACTGCCTTCCCCGCCGCCTCGCTCCGCTTCCTTAGAGCGGCGTAGCCTATGATCGCAGTGGACATTGTACGCCGCAATCCGCTCGTCACCAGCAGCTCGGCCGTCGTTTGGATCGTGTCCTTCGTGTCTTCATACAGGTTCCGCGCTTGTTCACGTCCGAGTGCCGTCAGCGGCGCGTCGGGAACTGCGAACACAAACTCATGAGCCTCTCGTCACCGTACTCGTGGGCTTGAACATCACGGACTGCTGTAGTCATCCGCTACGCTGCTCAGGCTGTATGAGTGCCGCGGAGGTGTCGACGGAGGGACGACTTACTTGTGTTCAGCCTGCGCGTGGCGGGTGAGGTAGATGCGCTTCTCTGTGGCTCTGACCATGGCGACGTGGATGTGGTGGGGAGAGACAAGCAGCGGACTGGAGTGCGCAGAGGAGAGAGCCCGCACGATCGATCTCCCAGCGCTCCTGTGCCACCCGTGCGTCCACTCAGCCTATGCAGCTCATACAAATCTTGCAGATGACTGGTATAAAACCGATGACCGTCACTGTAAGAACGTGCGTTATGTTCGATATGGACCTCCATTCAGAAACCCTGTCTATAACCTAACCCTGGCGGACGTTTACCCCGTTTGCGCCTTTCTGCGCGTCGGCATGCAAGAACTGCTCAAGAGCCCCCTCCGCAACGTCCCACTGTTCATCAAACGACTCCCGCCACTGCCACGACCACTGATCTGCCAGCTTCCGACCCAACGCCTCCAACCGTTCGCGTTCATCAGCGCACTCGCTGCCGTCGTACTCGCCCGGAAAGTTGAATTCGCAGTGTCGGCCCGTATCTTGAGCTCGCCGGACGATCGTGTGCCCGTACGGCAAACGAATGCTCTGGTAGATGCGTAGAATCTCCGGAATTCGCTCCATGGAGAACAGTCGGTGTGTGAGCAGCCGTCCGAGTATGTACGCCGACTGTGTTTGTGTCAACTCATGGCAAGGTGGTCACATCAGCAGACTTACCTCGATGCTCTGGCCTGCGCCCGAGCCAAGGTGCGATTCCATGGCATGCATCTATTTGCTGTCAGCGTTTGCATTCACAGAAAGAAAGTGGGGCCTAATTTACCGAGTCGCCCAGGAGTGCAACCCGCTCCGTCACGCAGAACGGCGACCACGTTGAGTACCCAACGTGTCGGGGCTCCATGCATGGATAGAAGTCACACCCTATGGTACGACTTCCGGAGACATGACCACCTCGAACAACGGTGAAGTTCGCGTTCCCATCCTTCGTACACCTTTGCCATCTCTTCGCTGGGCACGGACTGAGCCCAGCATCCTTCATATTGAGTGCCTTCGCGTCCAGAATACGTATCGTATCCACGAGGTTGATGAAGCTCCCGTGGGATACGGGGTAGGAGACAACATGCAAGTGCCATGAGTGAGTCTCCTTTGTTTGCCACATCGGTTGCTCACCTTCAACTTCCCTGCGAACTAGAAAGGTTGCCCATGAGCACCTAATTGCAATCACGAACTCGCATGCAAAGCACGTACGCAGAGGGTGGATCGGAACGCATCATGCTCGGGGTTGATCTTTTTGAGCTTCTCCGTGGACACCAGAGTTCGATACGCGACGACCCCGTCCCATGTCGGCGTCGCCGGTGAGCAGCGCAGGCAGTGGGCCCGATCAACAGTGTCGGGACAGTCGCGTCGATGTGCGATATCGTACATGGAGGTGCGCACGGTAGACCTAATCCCGTCTGCGCCAATCAGAATGTCTGCCTCCGCCGTTGAATCATCCTCGAAGTGGAGTTCGAGATGGGAAACTTCCCCCTTATCGTTGAGGATCTCATCGTACCGGAGAACTTTCTTACGCCAGTGCGTCGTATATCTCGAGGGGACGTTCCGTGACAAAACTTGTATCAGGTCGGCTCGGTGCATGCTGGATGACCCGTCTAACACTTTATTCAGCATGCTGTGATTGCGAAGATAGAGCGACTCACATGGCATCATGATCCTATAGAACGTATAGTTGTCCTCCGTCCTATCAGACCGCCTGTAGACGAACCCAGGTCCTGAGCAATCGTCAACAGCTGTCCGCAAGTCAAGCATCGCATGTCTACGCTTACCCATGGTCTTGTTGGGCGGCCTTTCCGCCGCATCTGACAACTCCTTGTCCAAACCGAGCAGCTCCATAACTCGCCATGTCCGTTGCCAGACCGATATGCCAGCACCAAGCATGGCGATCTCGGGGTACCTCTCGTAGAGATTGACTTCAATTGGTGCTTCGGGTCGCTCAAATTTACCGAGCACGACTGCGAGAGCGAGTCCTCCTATGCCGGCACCGCTGTAACGTGAATCAGCATTGCTACTGGATTGCAATTGAGGAACTGACCAGATCGCGATGCGCAGTCTCTGAGTGGCTGTTGCAGGTGGGGCTCCCATTGCGTTGCGATATGACTTCAGTAGCCTCGACTCCGGCTGGTCTTATAGATCCTGACACTATCGGTCGCAGTCAGTGCACCCGGCTTCGAATCCATTCTCTGGAAGTGTTTGGGCAATAATAGCTTGACTGTTCTGCGAAGAGGGGTTTATGTCGCGGGAGTCTGCGGCGCTAACGTCCAGCTGCAGTAGTACTGCACTCTTCCTTGCTTCTTCGACACAAATCTGCTGGAGCGCTCACCCTTTTGTGAAGACGACGAAAGAGCCTCCGCCGCGACTCACAACCCAGTATGACACCGAAGACTGTCACTGGCAACGATCCACCGAGCATGACCCGACTCCGAGGACCCCCCAATTTGGTTCGGATATGCACGCCAGGAGTTTATATGTGGTCTCACTGAATTCGATACGTTCTGACGTGATGTCCATTCGCAACGCGTCGGTATCTCACACGTTGGACGCAGCCCCATTGGCTGGCTGTTAATTCCCGCCCCTCGGCGCGCTCGCGCGGCGCACAGAATGATGAGTAGGGGCTTCGGACAGCAGCGTCCGTTTCTGGACACTACCCTTGTGCCCCAGGCACTTGGCGTGTCAGTCGCTAGCTAACTGACCCGCGTCTCGCCAGCTCGCCCTGCCTGACGGCGCAAAAAGGGACTGACTGCGTTATGGGCTGTTCGCGGGTCGAGATACGGTGAGTAGCACGGACATTACCGAGAATCGTGACTCACCCATGGAGACTGCGGCACCTCCAGAACACCATGTTCGTTTGAGAGCAACTCGTACGGGCTTGCTGGTTGTTTCGGACGCGAGCGGCTCGATGAGAAGATCACTCTGGACGGCGTGTGGTCGAACAACGGAGCACAGTCAGTATTTGTCCGACCCGCATGATGAGTGAATTGCTCACGCTGTCACGGTGCAATCACCCAGCGTGATGTATGGCGTTCCACGACTATCGCTTGTCGGGTCGAATCAGTCAAGCTACGCCCCGGAACATCTCCGAGGGGCGGCGCAACGCGCTGACCTAGCCTTCGCGCGACACCGATCCATTGTCCGTCCGAATCAAAAGAGGCCCGTCCGGGATGACCAGCCACACCGGCGGCGCTTAGGGACTCGCCGAACACAGGTTGCGAAGACCCAGGCAGCACGCCGAGACGTCTCCCAAACCAAAGGTGAGCGGAACAGTCTCCTGATATATCAAATACTCACCGGTAAAACGCCAACGTTTGACGTGCTCCGCTCGAGCATGCAGACCGGCGGGACATCCTCGACCAGCAGCATGGCCAGGTAACCAATCCGCTGTCCGGCAACTTTCGGTACGTCCAGGCTGATCCTACGGCGACGCTTGCACAAGACGACTTACCGATCTATTCTCGTAGACTCAACCAGCCATCGGCATCCCGGACAAGATCTGCCCAGGCAAGGAGTTCGCCTCCAGAAGCGTGTGGCTCGCAGCCGCCAACATCCTCGCCGTGTTCGACATCCGCAAGGCGCGCGAAGAGGCGGGGAGGGAGGTCACGTACCCCGACCTCGACCGCCGACACCACTCACTCAGCGACCTCGACCACACGCGCACGCTCCTCGATCCTGTCGAAGATACTCTCCTCTTCCCGCATCTGATACACGGTCTCCTTGACGCCGCCGCCGAGAGTAGTGACGGGGAGGGGCACGTCGAGGGGCGTGCGTGGCACGCCGTCGGACGACGCGCTCGACGCGAGGGTGTTGTTCCGCGTCACGCGGCTCCTCGGGTACCCAGCGGCGTCGGCGAAGCAACCACAGGCGCGGCGCGGTCATCGGTCAAAGGGTCTCCGCCACGTCGCCCGAGCTGGGGTGGCGGATGAGGCCGTCGAGCACGGGCTCGTGGACGTCGACGGGGGCGTACTCGCGGTAGACGACGTCGGGGTGGACGAGGGATGCGTTGTGTTCGATGTAGTTGTGGCGGCTGATGTCGCGGAGGCAGATGCGCTTGCGGCGCTGGCCGAGGAGGTAGAAGCCGCCGTGCGCCGTGAGGAACCAGACGAGAGGGAGGGAGAGGTGGTAGCCGGCGCGGAGGGTGTGGACGAGGACGGCGGGGGTGATGCACTTACCGTCGCGTGGGAGGTGGCCGTGGTTGGCGAGGGTGTTGAGGCGGGGCAGGGCGAGCGTCGATTACGCAGTTTAATTTCATGGTCATGGCATATGGCATAGGTGAGCCACTGTGTGGCGTCGCTACAAATTCGAACGAGAGAATGTAGCCTGCTGGTATCCGACTCGATATTGTTGAAACGCATGATCACTGATCTACTTACATGTAGGATGGGTCATACAGGTTCCGTTACATTCCCGATACCTGCCGAATCTTCGATACAAATGTCCGAACAAGGCTCTGCAAGACCATTTTGGCACCTTCTCTTCCTCTTTCTGCAGGCTACATCGTCGTCTTCATTCCGTCTTCCTCCTCGCTCCTTCGTCCTTCATCCAAGGGGCAGTGCGACCGGAAGCTCAAATCGAACGCTCGAACAGTAGAGACAGGAGATCCGAAGGGCCGGTGAAGCGCGACCAGCTTGAAGAGCGGGTAACAAAGCGGCCTACTCTCGTCCTCCCGCCCCACGTTTCGCGTGGTCCGCGTTCAGAACGTCTCTCGCTTCTCGAATAGTTCGTGCTGCGTACACTTCCAATCTCCGCCGTGAGAGTCGGTCTGCCACTCTACGTCTATATCACCGCCCACATTGACCGGCACGCCCACTGCAGCCGCGAGGGGGACGCTCGCGCCCAGCCAACAGTAACTTCGTTCGACGCGTGTGAGGTGAGGAAGCGGGCGTACGAGTGACAGGTGTAGACTTCGGACACGAGGACAAAGTCCTTCCAGTCACGCTGGGCAGCCAGAAGGCGAGAAAGTCGCCCGGGGTAGGTGATGGTGGTAAGGTGTGGTCGGAGCATGGCGAGAAGCGCGCCACGACCTTGGAGAAGGCAATCTTGTGTTTGATGTGGCCTTCAGTATGCTTTCCAACGATCTGCGGGGGTCGTCGTAAATGAAAGACAGGTTGCGAGAGGTGAAACCACGGCGTACACGTTTACATCCGGAGCTATGGAGATCTCATTGCCGTTGTCAGACACAATGTAACGAAGTTCATCTTCTCCCTGTGCGTGCTTTTCGATTTTGTACTGAGCTGCGAGGCCTTCGTCGAAATGTTTCCATGCGGCGCGAAGGAACCGTCGTCTTGTAGTCTGCCGTAATCACCTATCTGGAGAAGATATGAGCATAGTAGTGGAGGCCACAGTCCGAGCAAACTTACGTTGACAGGCCTCAATGGATCCCAGCTAGCATAGCAAGCGGTTGCCTTGAACATGAGCGAGACATACTTTCGCTCGGCTGAGCGAGACGAGAATGGCCACATGATGATATAGGACTGAGCTAGGTGGATGGGTAAAAGCTGTGTGCTTGGATGGGCGCAAGAGGAGACAGCGGTGGCCTTACACCCGGTAGCCACAGGGACAATGGAGCTCGGTAAGTATTAGGTGGCGCTCACTACGCATCGGGCGGGTTGATATCCAATAGCTACTCAATGCAGGTCACTCACCACGAGACCGCGTCGGCTTTCTTCCGATGAATGAAAAGGGGACGCGCACCGTGATATGGATGGGAAGGCCTCGCGTACTAGGCACGAGAGACCATGCCGACAGGTGGAGGGTCGCGTCAAAGAGTAACGGATACACGTCGCTGATGAGACTTGCGACCGGGAAGGAAATGGGACCGCACTGCCACACATTGTTGCGCCACTCGTTGCTAGGACAGCTTGAGCGGATGATGAGCAGTGATAGAGTATTTCTGTAACGGTTGCCAGACTGGGGGCGTACATCTCCTTGAGCTGAGAGCTGCTGTGAGCTTCGGTGACGCTTGCAGCGAGAGCATGGGGCATGATGTCCACGATGCGCCTACTTATGCTGTGATATTGCGTCCCCGCGGACGCCACGATGCATGATGAGCCGAATGTCTAATCATCGATTCTTAGTAGCAGTAAACGTGGGATCTGAAACAAACTCCACGAAGGAGAAGTGAAGGAGTGGGCCCGGCCAGAGACCTTGATTACCCGGCATCGGACGATACTTGCCCCCGATTCCGTTAGCGAATCCAAATACCAGCATCTGTAAGTAGAAACATCGAGTTACAACGAGGTAAAAGAAGAACGATGTGTTGGGGCGCACATTTATTGGATTGTCCCCTGGACGCATAGGTTGCTTACGATTCAAGAAATAGCCCAAGATGCTACATACACGACCGCTGCAGCTGGGCTTCAGCAGTGTAAGCCTCCACCGACAGACAGTACTTGGATAGAGATTGCTTTGTATAGATCGAGCGAGAGCCGCAGTGCAGAAGCAAAGATGGCAGGCGAACGACGGCGATGTTGCGAGGTGAGCGCAGCCTGCGCGTGAAGCGCGAAGTCGTGCGGAGATGGAGGCGGCGAGGTGCTGAACAGGGCACTCGCAGGATTAAGATACGATGAACCCTGCATCCTTGTGCGACATGTGAGGGCGAGGCGGGTGATGAGGGACGATAGAGATGAAGGGTATGGTGGTGAGAGACAGGGAGAGAGTTGGGTCGGATGGGAGACGGCGGTGAGTAGCATGTCCGCTTCAGGCAAGTCCAAGGCAGGTCCCTTCGAGCGATCCTCTTCTCCCGCCGCCTCCGCCTCTCTCCCGGGCCAGTCTGCAGTCCTCCCCGCAGCCCTCTCTCGGCGACACCCTCAGCAGGCTCATCTACTCGCCCAGAGAGTTCCCCCGCACAGCGCCTCACACGCTCGCTTCGCGAACGCATCCGAAAGCGGCGACAGAGCCACCCTCCGCCTGCGCAGGGGTCATGGGACGCTGCACTCTCTCGCTGCTTTCAAATCGTTCCTCATCCTCCAGCACTCTGCGGCCCCTTTCCGACCGTCGTATTGTCCATTCCGGACCGACGCGAGCGTCCACGGGCTACCGTCGGAATGATGTCTCTGCGCCCTCGACCTACATATGCGCCACGGCACTTCAACGCCCGTAGACATCTGCCCTTGGCCTATCTATCGCTCTCGGCATCCACACAGGAACCACTGCGTACGCGCTAGTCCTGCTTTGAGCTTATCGTCGTAATGTCGCCCCCGCTTTCTTTCACCGCCACGCGCGCCCTCGCCGTGCCGCAAGACGAGTTCGACGCCGCGCCCCAAAAGCCCGTCGTCGTCGTCACTGGCGGCTCCGGAAAGCTCGGTCGTGCCACCGTCGTCGACCTGCAGCAGCATGGCTGGCAAGTCATCAACATCGACCGCGCGCCTCCGCCCAAAGACGCGCCCAAGAACGTCATCTACATGTACACGGACCTCGAGAACATGGGTCAGGTCATGGAGAACCTCATCGAGGTTGACACGGTGAGCTGCATCGTTATCGTCACCGCTCACGACCCACTGATAGCGTGGCGTAGAAATACAAGGCTCCAGTCGCCGTCGTGCATCTTGCGGCCTTGCCGGCTCCTGGTATGGCAGCCTCCTCTACCCAGTTCCAGCTGAACGTCATGGCGTACGTCTCAATACGCAACATCTACATTCGTTTCCCTGACGCCTGAGCTCTCCACAGAACGTACAACATCCTTGAGGCATCGCGCAAGCTCGGCATCAAGAACCTCGTACTCGCTTCCTCCGAGACGCTCCTTGGTCTCCCGTTTGCACCCTGGATCCCAGATTATATTCCCGTCGACGAGAACTCGCCGCGTCGCCCAGAGAGCGCGTACTCGCTCAGCAAGCTCGTCGGAGAGGTACCAGGTAGCTCGTCCCTAAGCCGACGCCAACTGACAAAGTCCGCAGGTAATGGCGGAGGAGTACTGCCGATGGGACCCGACCACCAAAGTCATTTCCCTGCGCTTCTCAAACGTACAGGCGCTGGAAGACTACAAAGACTTTGACGGCTGGCAGCACGACCCGAAGCTCCGGAAATGGAAGTGCGTGTCTGCGGGTCTGTCGTCGCGTTTACCGCAGAACTGACGGACAGGTGGCACTTCGGCTGGGACTTTGCTTGTGCTGGTAGCCTGTTCGGGTACATCGACGCTCGCGATGGTGCACAGGCGATCCGTAAGGGCCTCGAGTCGAAGGCAACCGGACACCACCAGTATCTCATTGCGAATTCGGTGCGCTCCGCCTGGAAGATCACGTACATATGATCCCATTCTGACATCGCATTCCGCAGAACACGACGATGCGAAAGCCGAACTCGGAGATCGTGCCGCTGTGCTTCCCAGGCGTCCCTTACACGCCGACGAAAGGTTCGAACGACACGCTCCTCAGCATCGAGAAGGCGCGCAAGGAGCTCGGGTACGAACCTCAGCACAACTGGTACTAGGCGCGCCCTCGGCTGGCGTTGTATATGTACGGGACATGTACATTATCTGGGTACTATGCGCGCGATGAGGTCGCCACAGACGTGTATTATTACATCACATGACCGTTCCAAGATCAATTTTTTTCGCATGTCTGCCCTGCCCTGAATTCACCGCCTATAAAACGCTCGCCTCGACAACCGGAAGCCTCAGAACATACTCAGCTAGGATCTATTTTATAGGTACTAACTCGAGTCTCGCACGTTTATTCGTGCCACATCCTTCTTGTCCAGTCGATGACAACAGCGCCCGCTCGTTATGCAGAGCACAGGTCGACTTCGGTCGACGCGAGGACGTTTGGTTCGTCCCTCGTCCGCGCCCCTTGGGGCCGGATGGGGACTTGCCAGCGAGTAGGGCGTATGTCTGATGGATACCCTGTTTGTTCTACTTGTTCATGTATGTCATGTTGCAATTTAATTGGTATCGTCTGGTTCATACCTCGGGCGTTCTTTTGCTGGTTAGCCGGAGCTTGGTACTGCGTTGTGTGCGACACTGCGATTGTGTATGCTATCCGAGGGTCACTAGCACTCTGTGAATTCGTCCAATCTGTGCATGTGAATGAAAGGTATGCGACGGACGGAATGTGTGCAAGGTGAGCAGGCACGCATACAGACTCAATGTGACCGTACAATGGCTCAATGGTATCCTTTCTAGTGTCATATGGCACGGCCTCGCCCTGCTTGCGCTCACCGTCGTTTGTGAATGCGAGGTTGAAGCCCAGTACGACGTTCAGCTGTCAGGACGGTCGCAGGCCGTATGCAGCCCATCTCTGCCATGACGGCCCGCGTGTACACGGTGAGGTTTTCAATCAGAAGCATGTTGTCCCGACGATGGACCGTTTTCCCTGCCTCGTTCGTCGCACTGATCCTAAGCGTCGACGTTCGGGACCCGTGGTACCGCAGAATAGGCGTCCCGCCTCTTCCGATTGTCATGATAGAAGGCACTACTTGGTCAGCGAGCGCACAGCCCGGCCCCGGCGTACGGCGTGTCCCAGCGCTGGTGGAATAGATCCCATCCACATGCTAAGGCACGCCGACGTGGTGCCGTACCCTCCCACCCTTGCGTCAATGGATCCCCGGATAGACAACGCAAGCTGACAAAAACTGAACTCACGGAACATGCTCGGGCGATTCGTGCGAGCATAGCTCGCCACCGAGCCGCCATGTGAAGCGGCGCTATTCTCTGCCGTCGTGTGAAGCCATTGATTGTCGATCGCAGGTCTGTCCACCGTCGTTCAACCCAGCAACGAGCGCTGCACACTGACTTGCCCGTCCGTAGCCTTTAGTTCCAGAGGCACTGGGGCGCAGGCAGGTGTTGTGACAGGGACCCGGGTCTTAGTACTCGAGAGCATCTTCACGAAGAATCGGTGTGTATGACTTCGAGGGAAAGCAGGCCGCCAAAACGGCAGAAACGGTCACCCGCGAGCCAGCTCCGCAGAGCTCTTTGCAAGAAACGAGAAGAATGAGAGAGTTGCCAGCCTATCTTATCCCTTAAATGTCCGATGAGCCATAGCTGAGTGCTGTGTTGTACGACCATGGGAGTTCCAGCGACGAGTCCGAAACCGCGATTCCGTGTTGCAATATGGTCAGTCTCATTGCGATATTGGTGTCTACTGCTGAATCTGCGCATAGCGGCGCGGGTATAGCAGGACTGGCACTCGCTACAGTGCTCGGGAAGTACGAACAAAAGGACTCACCCCTTGAAGTCACCATCTACGAAAGACAACCTGAGATGGCGGTGTTCGGTGCAGGGATCAGCGTTTGGCAGCGGACTTGGAGAGTCATGCAGCTGCTGGGAATCGACGACCAGTTGGCTCGTGCGTCCGAGAGACCTCCTGTCAAAGCGATCGGTGAGTGGTATGTAGAAAATGTACCGTGTAGTACTTACAGCCTTGACTTGAGGTCCTGGTTTTGTGTACAGGCGTGCCGATAGAACAAACGACACTTACAATTATTACACGGTTATGCTGCCTTGTAGGCTTCCGATCTTACTGAATTTCCGCTCGCTGACAACTGAGACTGAAGACGGATCATCCACGATGCACCGCGCCGATTTGGTGCAAGTGCTCCTCCAGAACGTACCACAGTCATATTCTATCCGTATGGGAAAGAGACTGGTCAGCTACACCGAGGTCGTAGACGGCTACGGAGACACCAAGTACTACGAGCTGCAATTCACCGACGGGACGACCGCAGAGGCCGACGTCGTTATCGGAGCTGATGGTATCAAGTCAGCTGTGCGCATGTCGATGTACGACGCCGCTCACCGACAAGACTGCGCCGCGGAGGTCGATCGAGGGCACTGTCCGAGATGCTCTGCGGCGACGCCAAAGTGGACAGGCATCATCACCTACAGAGCCCTCATACCGACCGAGAAGCTCAGGGCGATTGACCCCGAGCATCAAGGGTTCCGGTATACTTTATGTGTAAGTGTAGAAAGCCTCCCATTTGTGACGTACCCGACTCATTATCGTAACCGACCTCATCGCTAGTATTCTGGCAAGTCAAAGGTAAGAACCACCGTGACGACGCGATATACAGGCTGACGAAGAGGCGACAGCATGTCGTTTCCTACCCGGTCTCGCACGGAGGCTTCATCAATTGGATCGGATTCAAAACGAGGCCGGAGATGGAGGGGACCATATATGAAGGAAAGTCGGCCGAAGAAGCCCCCAAAGAAGAGATTTGGAGCTCTTCGACGGCTGGGAGAAAGAGGTCCAGGACATGACCCAGGTACGTAGAGTCCGCGACGAATCACTGGGCGCACGTTGAGGGTCCACTCGCAGTGCGTCGAGAAACCCACTCGTTGGGTCATCAACATGATATCAGGACTACCCTTCTCCGTTCGTGGTCGGGCAGCCTTGCTGGGCGATGCCGTACGTTTCGCGGCTTCGATGTGCTGGAACGACCGTTGAACGGTGCTCTACTAGGTGCATGCGATGGAGACTCACCTCGGTGCCGGCGCTGGACAAAGCATCGAAGTGCGTCAAAATTTTCGCGTCGCAGCACTCGAAACTAACGACGCGCCTGCAGGACGCGTACATTCTCGGAAGACTGCTCGCTCACCCCCTCACGACCCTCGACCGCGTCCACGACGTCCTCCGCATCTACCAAAGCGTCCGGCTCTCGTTCGCGAACACGATATTCGAGCGCGCCCGCGAGACGGGCCGGATGTGCGAGTTCAACTGGCCCGGCCAGTACGACGGGAACGAGTGCCTGGACGAGCGCGAGCAGCTCGAGCAGCTCGGGAAGTCGATCTATCGGAACTGGCAGTGGCAGTGGCGCGAATCGTTCGACGAGCAGTGGGATGTGGCGGAGTGGGCCATCGAGCAATTCCTGCATGTCGACGCGCAGAAGGTCCAGGCGGAGTGACGACCACTAGAGCACATTTAGAGAGATTTCGACGCTGGAGAATAGAGCAGGCCATTTACCGCAGTCGTTCGCATCAGCACACGAGGTATCTTGAAGCTTGAGGATGGCGAGTGCTTGAGCGAAAACCGCCGGGACAGCGAATGAATGAGCTGCAAACGAAAGCACAATGACATCAAAACAATCTAGCTACTTCATACAGCACGACATATGGATTGAATATTATTACAGAGCATCGACGGCACAGTTCGTGAGATGATACCAGGAGAGACCCAAAAACATGTATTTACATTTCCTCCTTCTTCAGCCACTCGTCGTCGTTGGAGTTGTTCGCCTCGGCCGCGTCGACCGCCTCGAGCAGGTCGGCATCCGCGTCCGCGTCCGCATCGACCTCCGCGTCGGCGTCAGCGTCGGCATCGGCATCGGCATCAGCGTCGGCGTCCATGTCGGCGTCGGACCGCGAGTTGCCACCGCTCGCCCGCGAGCCGTCAGAGCCTCTCGGCGATCCTCGCGCAGACAGCGGAACGCCGTTTGGGACGCCGTTCAGCGGCGGCGAGTTGCTGAGCGAGCTGCTGCGGTCAGTCGATCGATGGTTGTGTGGCGCCCGTCCGGCGGGGCTCTGCCCGCGGGAGCCCCTGGGCCGCGGGATGCGGTCTCGCTCCATCTCGTACGCGTCGTCGTCGTCGCCGACAGACGCGCCAGGCAGCGTGGCGATGTACGGCGGTGTCGGGGGAGACCGTTGCGAGCCCAAGTGGCCGGGCGGCGGGGACGCTGGCTGCGTTCTCACGTCCTCACGGACGCGCTCGTGACGGGAATACGGCGACGTCATGGATGAACTCCCGCCGAGTGTCGTGAGGATTGGGAATGGGAGTAGGGGTGGGAAGCGGGAAGGGTGTCCGTGCGGTGCAGGGAGCGATCGGGGCCGGGACCATGTCCGTTGAGGGTGCTGTGGTGGTGGGAGGACGGATGGATTGCCGCGGGGGCTGGTGGTGGTGGGAAAGGCCCATGGCGAGCTGGCCGTCTATGGTGCCGCGCCGCTCGACGCGCTTCATCTTTTTTCGGCAGCTGTGCATCGCGTCAGCCAGGCGTGCGGTGGGAAGACATGAGGCGGGCTCACCGGTCGCACACTGTGCCCGGGCCTTCGGGCCCTGGACCCCACTTCTCGACGCATTTCCCTTCCTTGTACCGCCCTGGCAGGCCGCACTGGCGGCAGATGCGCTGCCCCTGGGCGTTTGTGGGCGGGAAACCGCCGCCGCCCATGACCGATGGGCCCGAAATGACAGATCCGTTGGGACCTGGGCTGATGAGCACGGAGTGGCGGGACGCGAGATGAGCTGCACGTACCGAGGGTAAGGACGCTTCCGTTGGGGCCGAGGCTGCCAGAGCTGGCCGCGCCGGACAACTTGCTCTTCTTGACGGGCGCCCCAGTGACCGGCGGCGCGAAGATGTGTGTCTGGTAGGTCTGCATCTGGCCGGGAGCGCCCAGCGGGCCGCCTGCGCCTGGATGCCCCGGGATCGGCGAGACACCGCCACTGCCGGGGGAGCCGCCGCCAGGACCTGCGAAGGACGCGGATGGGTGAAGGGGGCCGTGGGCAGACGAATGGGACGCACCTCGAGAGCGGGAATGCGGGACGGCGAGGTAGTCGCGGCCGATGGGAGACTGGGAGCGGTGGCGCACGCGGGGCATGGGCATCTGCTGCGAGGGGTGAGTGAGCGACTGCGAGTGCGGGCGGCCCATGAGGACGCCCTGGCGGTCGTGGTCGTCGCCCGTCGTCGCCTCGAGGAGCATTTCGTCGACGCTCATGGAGCTCTCGCGGCTCCTCGAATGGGAGTGGGGGGACCGTGAGCGTCCGCGGCGGCGGGAGTGGTGGGTCGGGCGGCCAGAGGCGTCGACGTATCGGATCTGGACGGAGTCGTCGCGTTCACGGT
Source organism: Fomitopsis serialis (assembly GCF_022376445.1). Taxonomy (NCBI): domain Eukaryota; kingdom Fungi; phylum Basidiomycota; class Agaricomycetes; order Polyporales; family Fomitopsidaceae; genus Fomitopsis; species Fomitopsis serialis. The sequence goes on from NW_025955025.1 coordinate 142,926, forward strand.
GCGAGTGCGTGCGGTACGACGGCTGGCTGGAGGCGCTGTAGTAGGGGTGGAGGGCGGGCACGCTCGCGCTGCCCGAGTGCTGGAGCGGGACGAGGCCGGGGTCGTGGCGGCCGTTCATGTAGCTGTAGCGCGGGGAGGCGGACGGCTGGGCGCAGGCATGAGACAGAGCGGGCGAGAGGCGCGGAAGACTACTCACGGACACGCTGTACTGGCGCGGGCGGTCGACGGGGTCGCGTTCGCCGCGCATGCGCTTGGGCGGTGGGGGCCTCCGGGGCCTGTGAGGCCTCCGGGTAGCCGTCGAGGCTGCCTGAACGGGGCCGGACGCGGCTGGTGGCGTTGGGGACGGGGGCGGGGGAGGGTCGGAAAGGGGGGCGGTGGCTGGAGGTGGTGCGGGGAGGCAGGGACTTCATGGGGGGAGGGCGTGGTGGTGCTGCTGGGAGTGGGGGTGGCTGGACGAGGGGCCCGCGGCGTGGACGGGGACGAGGACGAGCTGGCCGCCGCCGTCTGCGACGATGCGGGAGAAGGACATGCGGGCGTCGGCTGCGCGGACCTCGATGGTGTTGAGGTAGTGGTTGAGCTCGGTCCAGGCGTCCTGGATGACGCGGAGACGCGCCTCGGCGTCGTCGCGGGCGACCTCTGCGCGCTCGACGCGTGCCTCCGCGTCGAGGATGGCCTTGACGGCAGACTCGGGCAGCGGCTGGGGCTGGCCGTTCGCGGGCGTGGCGGACGGCGAGGCCGTGTCTGCGGGCGGGCGGGGCTGGGTGGGCGACGCGGCGGGCTGGGTGAGGTGCGCGAGGAGCCGCTCCGCCTTGTCTGCGCGCCGGCGGGCCCGGGAGAGCTCGTGGCGGAGGCCGTCGGCGTCGCGGAGGGCGTCGGAGAGGAGGGCGGCGAGCTGGGCGGGCGACTGGGTGCCGAGTGGCGTGGACCCGTTCGACGCCGGCTTTGCGGCGACGGACGCGGGGGCGGCGCGGGCGGGGAGCGGGCCGGGGGGCGGCGACGGGGACGGGGACGGGGACGGGGGCGGGGGCGGGCGGGGGCGGGCGGGGCGACGAGGACATCGCGGGGCGCGACGAGGAGGGGAGAGGGGAGAGGGGCGGGGGCGGCGTCGGAATGGGAGGCCGTTGCGGCGGGAGGATATTTGAGCGGTCGTGATATGCGTGCGGCACGCTCGCGGGTGGCTGCGCTGCCCCGATCGGGCGGGGCCGCGCGCTGATTGGCTGGCTGCGGGGCGAGCGCGCCCGCGACCACCAGGCGTCCCCTGGCTCCCCGCCTGCCTCTTTCGGCCGCGTCCCCTGTTTTCCCGCCCTCTCCCCTCGGCTCCGCGCCCTGCCCCCGGCCACCCTGTCGCGCCCCGCCACGCCCGCCCGGCGTCTGCGCGGTCGCCTGATGCACGCGGTCGTCGCCGTCGCCAGCGCTGCACACGACGTCAGCGTCCGCCGGGCCCAGGCCGCGGTGCCGGCGCCAGCCACCGCAGTGCGTACGGCATCGTGCTCTCTTCCTGCCCGCCTCATGGCGGCGGCCCGCGCGGGGTCACACCACCCGCATCGACCGCCCGGACCTCGGTCGCGACCCGCCTTCTCGGACGGACGCACGCTCGCCCACCGCCTCCCCCTGCGCGGCACCCGCATTGCCCGCGGCGGCGTGTGCCTGGCCACTCGCCCCCGCTGCGCCTGCGTCGCGCGCGCCGGATCCATCTCGGGCATTCACACCGTACGTAACGTCCTCTCGCTCGATCTGTCGACCCCACAACCGTCCCGACACACAGGCACGCGCGCGCGCACAGCTGCGCCCACCCGCTGCGCCCCCCTGCCGTGATAGACGACGGCGCCGAGCCTCGCGGCAAGATGGCATCCACCCATCATCTGCCGCGACGGAGCTGCCACCGCGCCGCACGGGCTGGACCGCCGATCGCGCGCAGGCGATCGCGCAGGCGGGCGGTGCCCGAACAGTGGCCGGGGGCCGGATGCGATGGTCGGGCGATGGGGAGGCAGGCGAGCATCCTTCTATTTCTGGCGGTGCGCGCTCGCTGTCTGGGCGGCAGGCGACCAGGCGACCGTGCTCATCCGATCTTCCCGAGATGCCGTCCCACGTCTCCCGCCCACGTGTCTTCGAATGGAAGGCCGGCGCCGCCCACGCCGCTGCGGCGCTGATCACCGCTCGCACGTCCCCGGGCACGTCGCGTGCCTGGCCGCCCTCTCTCCCGGCCGCCGGCGTGCTTCCCTCGATCGGCCCTGTCCCGCACCGGCTCCCGGCCCGCCCGCCGCCGGGCCTGTGGCGCACGGCCTGTGGTGGCAACGGCGGCGGCGACGGCGACGGTGATGGCGACGCGGCGACGGCAACGCGGCGAGCAACGCTGGCGGCGAGCGGACGCGTCGCGATGGCCGCGCCGCGGGTTGTTTGGGTGCGTGGGCGGGCGAGAGGCCGATCGGTGCCATGCGATCGCTGGTGGCCATATGGCGCGTCCCCGCCCATCACAACGCCTCCGCCGCGAGGCTCCCAGACGCCCACACCCACCGCCTTATCCCTCCGCCATCTCCACCGCCGCCGCACGTGCACGGTGCATTACACGGTGGCCACACCACCCAATGCGTATATTTCTGGGCCCTCCGTCCTCCACTGCCGCCGCATCCCGCGCGCCTTGTACAGACCCCGCCACCACGCCCACCGCGGCCCCTGGCGCCACCCCAGGCCCCCGAGGCCACCACGCGCCTGGCGTGCCCCCGTAGTGGCTCCGAATTTGTAGGCTCTTTGTGCGCCCTGCTGCGTCGGGACATGCTCAGCGTGTTCCCATCCTTCCCTCCCACCGCCCGCGTCTCTTCATCTCCGCCCCGCCGCCACATGTGCCTGCAGCACGTCGCTAGCGGGGCGAGAATCCCGTCCGCCGTGGGCTGCTCTTGTATTCCGTTGACCACAGCCGCGTCCGCGCGCCGCCGGGCCTGCCATCGACGTTCCACACCCGCTGGCGCCCGGCTAGCCCGTTTCGGCCGCGTCGTCGTCTCTGTGCCACAGAGCCCGTGGTGGAAGCAGGGTGGAAGCAAGCTGAGCGTCCACCGCGCTGTCAGCTCGCTATAGCCTCCCCACCGCCTCGTTGCCGCCATGCGCGATACCAGATCCCGAGGGCTTCCAACTGTGCCCTTCCTGATCACCCATCCCTTCCCTCCGCTCATGCCTCCCCACCACCAGCCTGTACCGCTTTTCCGGTCTCCCTCGTCCCGAGCTCGTTCCCTCCCACTGCAGTCGCGTCCCCCCCTCCGGGGTTCGTCTTTGTAAGTAGCCTCGTGTGCGCAGACGGCTCTGCTTCCGCGCACTTCTCTCCCCGATCGACAATGCAGCCACTGACGCGCCGGCCGATCGCCACGATCAGCGTAGCGGCTTGCCCGCTCGGAATCCGGCTACTCAACCCGCAGGACACGACACATTCAACAAGCGTTGGCCGACTTCGGGCCAGCTGAATCTAAAACACTACTCACCGCCTTGGCAGGACCGGCCAACGGGTTGCGACAATCTTTGCCCAACCCCGCGGACCGGGCCTCAGCAGACGGTCAGATTGTGCGTGGTTCTAGCCTCCCGAACGCTGACTCACCGACGCGCCATTGGCCGCAGCCAGCTACCAGCCCTACCGGCGGCCAACTCCGCTGCGACCACTCGCCGCCAGCCTCGCGGACGACGATGACGTCGGGCGTGCACCGGCCCTCGACACGCGCACAAACCTTCGTCCCCAGCCGCCCACCCGCCCACGCGTCCCCTTCTCCCGCTCCAGGGTGCCCCTGGCGTCCGACGCGCTCTCTAGCCGCCTGCGCAACTGCCTCCTCCCTTCCCTCGCCGCTCGCGCCGCCTTCGCGAGTTCTGCGGCCGGAGATCATCGGCCCCAGCATGCCGTGAACACGGGCCTCTCGCGTCTACGCAGGGCGTCCTGCGGCGCGGCAGTGGCACTCTGTGCGTCTGGGGCCGGACCAACTCAGGAACTTTGTCGAGACGGCGTTGCGGCGCCCCTTCCCCTCGTCCGCGAGCTAGGATAGACCTTGGGGCTGCCGAAAGACTGTCAGTGCATCGCGCCGTCTCTAGCTCTGTCTACGCCCGCTCCATGAAGGCCGTATAATTAGCAAACCGTTATGACGAATCTCCTCCGTGAGGCCGCCGCAGGCGGCAAGTTTGCTTTAATACCAGGCACACTCACGGCGCATCAACTCATCGTCTTCGCGGCTCGCTCTACACAGGAAACCTCCATGTCACTGCCCGCCCAATCACTGGTAGCTCCCGGCTCCCGCAGGTAAATTCTGGCGTGGTTTCGTCTGAGGGACACGGCACCACTCGTATCGACCTTGGTTATCCATACTGTTTGTCAGGCTGGTACTCGGTCGGCCTTTACTGGGACGCATCGAGGTAGAGGGAGGTGCTCGAAAATGCAAGTATCTGCCGACACAACCGCCCACATCGCTTTTGACCTGCATCGACGTGTGCGCACGCAGAAACCGGTCGCTCTCGTTGCGCCCGTGGCTACCACTGCTGTTCTACGCTGGTGCGCTGTGTCTCATATGATACTTCGCTGATCATCTCAGCGACTCAGGAAAGTTCGACACGGCTGCTCCATCTTTCACCCAACTGCTTGAGCCACTCACCAGGTTGTGTTGTCAGGTCGTCCCCGGCGAAGGCTTCTGGCGCTACATCCGTCCGGCGATTGGCTAGTGGTCCGGGCAAGTATTCTTTTTCACGTCATAGTACGTCTACGCCGGCTACGGAATGCGAAGCTGATTTTAGCATGATCTCGCTCGTCGTGTCCCTTCTGCCGTGCTCAAGTCGTAAAATCCTGATGCGCAAGCCCGCCTTGCATATTACAGAAAGATACGGCGGACATCGTCTACTAGTGCGTCTACTCTCGGGAACCTCAGCGGTGTGATCCCTATGTAACCAACGGCCTGAGTTCCTCGACCGTGCAGCGGCGGTACTTATGCGCCGTGATTATGATGATATTCGGAGCTGGCGAGTCGCAGCAAAGTCCAACCATCTAATTGACACAGGGCGACGCAGATGTACCTGCGAGCAATACTACGGCTTCGGCGGGCTGTGAGTTGCGCCTTACATGGAATTCGAGATCTACGGGTGTACAATACGTCTGACGGACTTCAATGTCGCAGTGCTCATCCACAATAATATTTTCTGCTGCGTAGAATAGTGGCGGTCCGCGCTACATTACCTACCTGGCCTCAGGACATACGTCCGAGACATGCGTATCAACAAGACAACGAAAGCGGGGACCCCGTTTGTACCGTCTTGTGCTGAGAAAAGCGCTATTCAGCATTCGCAGAGTCGGGAGTAGAGAGACCGGGCGGGGGGCTCTGAGGAGAGCATTACGCGACAGTCGTGGAGACGAGCCAATGCACTGTTAGACACACGGCGCGAACCCACGATTACATACCTACACACCGTGACTAGCTTGACTCTACGTAGGGCTTCGCCCTCACATGACGATAAACGGGAACAGTAAACAAACAAACAGTCGTGGAGATAATAAGTAGATGTGAGTGTGTTCTATGAATGCAATCTGGGTCTCCGTGACACCACGCGAGTAAGAGCCCGTTCAGCAACCACGAGCGATCGATTCTCGGTCCGCTTCTCGAAAGTGTTTCTTCGGCATCTGGGTACATCCGAGCGCAGATTGATTCGCCGCTCGGACATCTCCCCTTGCTTATTCAGCACTGAGTCACGTGTTTCTTTTTGCGAGCCCGTTGAGTCGTCCCCGTTGTCAGCCATCGCGTCGCTGGCGAGGGCTTGCTCGCCGTCGCTCACGACGAGCATAGACTCTTATTTTCTCGTAGGGCCTGTATATAAAAAAAGCAATGGCATATTCACGCTTCTGAAGCAATTGGCAGTGCATCTATGTAGGTTATGGGTGGCACGCAGGCTAGATGAGGCCGTGAGAATGTCCCGCTCATTGTCATGCTCGACGAGCACGACATGGCGGGGAGCAGGCGGGACCGTGATGGGACCAGCGGGGTTGGCAGAGGCCTCGACCGGGCTGATGGCAGTGATCAACAAAAGTCACGCGTTGCTAACGGGTGCTTCCGAGGCGCGTCGGCACGTTCGGCAGCCCGGCAAGGGGGCAAAAAGCTGGCGAAACCGATTCTGAGCGATTCTGTTCATCTGGCGGGAGAAACGCCCGCGAGAATCGATCGCTCGTGGTTGCTGAACGGGCTCTAAACTGCAGACGGGATGAAGTTGGTACCAAGTTGGTAGTACTCCCTCAGTAATCGGTCAGGTGAAGGGCCTGACATGCATAGGGTGGATCGTGCCCGGCTGTGCTTCGAGTACCTCAAAGACAACATTACCATTGAATAGTCGCTGGGTGGGCTGCGTATGAGGGGAAGCCGAAAGGGGGTGGCACTGGGATTGTCGAGGGTGCCCAAATCGGGGAGTCGCGGGGTACGACTACGGGCGGCTAATGGGCAGCAGACGTGACTCGGGGGGAGCAGCAGACGGGCGGGTGTTGCTCCTTGTCGTCCTCCACCGGCTGCAACCACCACCTCGACCATACCTCCCAGCCTCCCGTATTATTCTGCGTCTGTCTTGCATATAACTTACCCGTATCTGTCTGTCGTCGCGCTCTCGTCTCCTTGCATCTGTACACCACTCTGCATCTACTAACGTACTCCGTCCTGCTTAATGCCCTCACGGCCCAAGCGCAATGCAATCCCCCGCTCACGCAACACCCACCAGTCCGACCTATATACACCGCTCCCGGGATCTAGCCCCCCTGCTGCCTCCAGTTACGACTCAGAGCCGCCCGCCCACTGGTCCTCGCCTCCGCCCGAGAACGACTTCTATCCGGAACCCGCGCCCGAGGGAATAGGAGGTACCGCGTCGCGACGGGACGCGGGCGCCATCGACGCGCTCTTCAGTCGCGTCAGTGGTGAGGACGATCCGCCTGATGATCCCGACGTCCGAGCACAGGTACCAGCTTTCCCGGGGCAGGCCTTGTCGCCGGATTCTCGCACGTCCGAGCTGCTGCCGCGGAACGATGCACTGTCCCAGAACGCTGGCTTCACGGACCATCAAGTCGGCCATACAAGGTCTCCAATGCTTGCTCGGTACGTACATCATCATCATCAGTGGGGCACAGTATCCGTGATCAGAGGCTGTACGCCGGGGGGAAAGGCGAGTGTTAATGTGATATTGTGACACGGTGCCGTGCTGCGTGAACCGCGTTCTATCGGTGCTCATACAACGCCTACTCATTGCTCGACTCTGTATGCTGTCCGCAGGCGCGCACGCAATGAGTGTCACTTGATTGGTGTTCGCGTCTCCAACGCAGTGCTACGCCTGAGCCATGGCCTGGTATCTCTATGAAGAGCCTCGCTCCTTCGGTGCCGTGCCCCAGAGTTGGTGCATGCATCGCAGCCGGTACGCACGTGTTCCGAGACCGCCAGCGATGACTCTCGTAGACTACTTCTTTCTCATCGACTGCCACTCCAGAGACTGTCCTACAGACGACTGACAAACCTCTGTAGTGAACCGACAACCCTGGAGTCCTTCTCGCGCACGATCCGCAATTACATCCCGACTTCGATACCTATTCCGTCTGCCTCGCCGACCCCACCCCGCATCTCTCGGCCTTTATCTTTTGGTAGCTTCCTCACTCCTTCCATGTCTCCGGTGCCCGCTCAGCGCGAACGCAGCGCGTCCAACACCTCCAGCACGTGGAAGCGGCAGGGAAGCGATGCCGCTGGCTCCCCTCGTCCGGACCTCTCCTCCTGGGCGGGCCAGCGTGTGTTGGGCGATGACGCTGCGGTGTTCGACCTGGACGAGGAATTGTCCCAAGCCACTCCGACGCGTTATCCAGCGGTCAACGAGAAGGAGGAGATCGTATGGGCCGGTTGGGATCAGCTCGTCGAGAGCGATTCAATAGCACCAAGGTGCGTCTGAGCCAAACTGTAGTGTGCGTCAGGCTGATGAATCCGCCCGCAGGCGTCTCCTGCTCATGGGTTACAAGGCCGGTCTGCAGATCTGGGACTGCACGAATTTAGGTTCAGTTGCCGAAGTCCTCAACTTGACCGACGCGCGGTGGGGCACGGTCGAGTTCGCCGGTGTGCTGCCGCTCCCGCGCAACGTACGGGATGACGCCTTCCGCGATCAACGTCCGCTCGTTGGCATCTTGTAGGTCTTTCGTAAAGTATGCTCAGCTTCGCGTCTGATTGTTCGTAGATCCCGGAACGGTGGCCAGTGCGCGTTTGTGGTCTACTCGCTTCGCACCCATACGGTAGTCAAACGGATTGATCTGCCCGGTTTAAGATCGTTCTCATCGTCCGCTGACTTTGTTGTGCTGGTGGGTTACTCTAATCCTGTGGCCTCGCTTGTTCTCGTCTGAATGGGGCGACTCACAGGGCACTGCGAAACCTCCATCTCTACACATTCTCTCGTCTTACACGCTCACCAATCTGTACACTATCCCGTCTACATCACTTGTCGCCTTTGCCGCGCCCTCAGTAACCCCCACCTCTCCACGATTAGACTTAGACAAACACTACGAACCTAGCCTCAACACCACCACAGCATTCTCAACTTCAACCTCGATACCCCAGCCCATCTACGCACTGCACGGGCGTCTTCTCGCGTTTGCGTCGCCAGTCCCACGGCTGCATTCCCCTCCACCGTCTAGTGGCCCCAAGGGCACCGTTCACCCATCTAGCTGGAGCGCGGACGGCACTTCTAGGCTCAACATCACGCAAGCGGATCTTGGAACCGCAGCGGTAAAGCTCGGAGGCAACGTCTTGAGTGGCATGCGATCTCTGGGCGGGATGGCGATTTCTGCCGCACGGGCAGGTATCGCTACTGCCGCGGCCGCGGCTGCTGCAGAGTCAAGCATCCCAAGACCTACGCCCGCGCCCGCGGGCCTCTCTACCATGTTCTCGCGCAGCGCACCTGCAGCTGCCGGAGCTGACGACGTCCGTCCGTCACAAGAATCCGCTCCCAATCGCGGAGGCCTGCCTGCGTTCTCCCCCCTACATCGTTTGTCTTCTTCGTCGGGATGCAACGTGACCGTCGTAGACCTGCAGCCGCTACTGGCCTCCGCAGAGAGTCCCAGCAGGATTGCGGACTTCCTTGCGTCCAAGCGACAGTGCGTCAGCAACCTGCGCTTCTCTGGAGATGGTACATCTTTGGCCGTCTGTGCTCAAGACGGCCATAGTGCGAAGATCTACCGACTCGGACCCCCTGCTCGCACATCGCGTTCCGCGCCTCGATCGTCGCACGACACGTACAAGACCACCAAGGGCACCGATGATTTTCAACCGTCGGACCGTTCGCGGACAACTTCTCATACGGACGGCGAAGAGTCTTTCGCACCTCCGTGGCACCTGTACAACCTTCGCCGAGGGCGTACGTCTGCTGTAGTTGATGGATTAGATTGGGCGAACGATGGGCGTTGGTTTGCGATGGGAACACGCAAGCGTACGGTACATGTGTTCGCTGTCAACCCGACAGGTGGCGTTCCTGACGAGGCCAGCCATCTTAGTGCGAGGGTGTTTGATCCTCATACGCCGGTGAGTCTCTTGATTCTTGTTCTCAGCCGAAATACTCACGAATCGTGTAGCTTGCTCTGTCTACGGAAGTCCATCCTGTCATTCGTTTGCGAGGGGACAAGGCACCTCTTCCTGAGATACAGGCACCGCCCTTGGCTTTCACGTTCATCCGTTCCTCGGAGAACTCGCTTCCATCCAATCTCCTCCCTCCTATGGCCCCGACGTTTTCTGCGTCATCCTCGCCGTCGTCAATCCACTCACTCGCGCCATCATCTCCCGCTCGACAACCACGGAGGCCGTCCAACTTCCAGGACATGCTCATATTCGACGCTTTGGATGCGACATTGAGCTTGCGACGAGTCTTCGTGGAACGCGCTAATGAAGAATCAGCGTCGGGCCTATTGCCTGGGGCTACCAGCATGTCGCTCCCGGGACCTAGCTCTCTTGCGCGACTCGGCATGTCGTCGTCTAGCAACGCAGCCAAGTCTGGGCTCTCGCAGATGATGGAAGAGCCTACGCATCTCGCTGCGCGAGAGAGCCGAGTGGGCAGCTGGAACCTCAGACGAGCCGCCGATTGGCGCGAAATCAGGCAAGTGGTGTTTCAGAAGCGTAGTGCATACCGGCGGGATCGTCCTCAGAGAGCTGAGTAAGTCTTGATACTTCGATATCGGGCGCGGTCACTGATGTTCGTCGTAGCTGGCTGTCCTGCGCGGAGCTGTCGACGCACTCGAGCTCGTCCCAGACTCTGCCGCGGTCGATCTACCTCTCACACCAGTTCGCATTCCATGCGCTTGGTGAGGATTACCATGCCCTTGTTCGTCGGCACAATTTCGAAGTGCCGTCGACGCGGATCGCAGTCCGTGCAGAGGTTGAAGTGAACGCGTTCCCGAGCGGCTTTGATGCTACATTCATGCTTGACTCGCGTGCTGGTCGCCGTGCGTCCTCGTCGTTCGACGAGCCACTGGCCTCTGCTCTCGCCGGAGATATCGTTCAGCTTAGTCCATCTCTACCTGTCCTGCCGATGTTCCCCAATGGCGCGCCGGGCGCGTCATCGCGCTCTCTGAAGAATGCGATACCTATCCGACACGTCGCCGCTGGACTGAGCGATAGCATGTCCGGCAGTCTCACGCGACTTCGCCGCGAGATGGGTCGTGTCCGCTCTCCGCAACTCGCCGCCCGACCGGATGCCGACCTCCCTGTGCCTCTGGAATTTGACGAAGAAGACGACGACTTCATCGGTGCCAATGGTCCCATCCCTTCGTCCGTACCGGAGGACGAAGGCATGTCCTATACGCATTCACGCGGCGGAGGCGATTCGGGTGAGAGCATCTCGACACCGTCGAGTAATATGGACCCACTGCCGGTCGAGGACGACCACACAGTGGGCGGTCTGTGGCAAGGCTGGGAGGCGGAAGACCAGCTTGCAGTAGAGGAAGCGGAGAGGTTTGATGACCTGACAGCGGGTTTCGTGGACGAAGACCCGCCGCCTCCGCCTGCGGTGGAGGGCAAGAAGCGTAAGAAACAGGGTAAGATCGTTCGTAGGACATGAGCCCGGTCGACACGATGGCATGGGACTCTTTGTTCTCGGGACAGTCGTTTGCAGGTAGGATAGGAGAAGGATGTCAGGTTATAATAGCCCATGAGATGTACGATAGTTACGAATATCATGTATGAGTAGCATAGCCTATTGGGAATCTTCACCGGCAAAGGCGCGATGTTACGCGCGTGTAGCGTCGAGCCTCGCCAATCCGAGCGCACTCGAGGTCAATCACCCTCTCGACATTGGGCTTCCCTAAATGTGCTCCATGGATTATTTGCTCCGCCTACACCTTCTGCGCGTCGACATTGCACAACATGCAGGAACTGCTCGATGACCCACTCCGCCGCATCCAGCCACTCACGCGTGCCACTGCCACTGCCAGTTACGATAGATCGACTCTCAAACCGTGTCCGTCGGGGCAGTCATTCCCGTCGTAATCGCCGGGCCAGTTGAACTCACATCCGGCCCGTCCCTTGGTACACTCTGATAGATGCGAAGGACGTCCAATAGCATAAGCACTGAGCGAGCAGACTTCCGCGTCCTGCAGGTGCGTCGTTAATTGATTACGGTCTGCAGCGCGAAGGTTCCGACACACTCCAATGCTTTGTCCAGCGTCAGCACCGAGGGGAGTCTCCATCGCATGTACCTAGAGAGCATCGTTCAATGGTCGTTCCAGCACATCAAGGCTAAAACGTACGACATCGCCAAGCATGCCTGCTCGACCACAAACTGAGAAGGGTAGTCCGACGTGACAATGATACACGAATGACCTTCGCTTTCTCTAGTGCTCTACAAATAAGCCAATGAATGGCGCATTCGTTCACATGCAACTTTACCACCGACACATTGTCAAATGAATCCATGAGGATGGCGTCGCGGATTACTCTCACCGTATAGCACACGAAATACATGCCAATCCCCCTTAGCCCAATTCTACCTTCTTACATACATGAGCGTGACGAGAATATGGCAAGTTAAGAAGAACGTGCCAGGACGACAGTCCATACATTTCTTGACTACCTGCCCAAGCGCACCTGCTTCTACGCGCCGTATTGTCGACGGAGAGGTACGAACTTCGTGCGCGGCGAGACAGCGCTTTGACCCGATTGACGATACTGGCGTGGCAACGCCTTGAGGAAAGAGCCCCATCAGGTGGCCATCCTCAACTGAAGTGCTCATCCTCGAGGCTGGGAGTTGTTAACGGCTCGCGCGGAGGAAGTCGTCCAAACTGTATGACCGCGACAACCTTCAGATAGGTTCGATATCATGTGGTACGACAGTATGCTCACCGTGAGGCTAATGTTCATGGGTCGCGCATCGCGACATCCGTCTCGTCGATGCCCCCGTTATCGGCACCATGCGAGGATGAGAAGACGTCCGCTCCAGCAGCCAAAGAGTCGATAAGGAGCGCAAGGCGAGGTGTCGACAGATTGGCCTCCTAGAGGGCGGTCACCGACCAAGACATGTCGAGAGACGGAGAGCGGGCGCACCTTACGAATCTCCCCCAGATCGTCGCTGAAGGCATCGACAACGGAAGCCATCCAAAACTTCCTGAAGCGTTGCCTGAGGTGGTCTTGATCGTCGGTGTGTCCAAGAAACGACGGTACGGGAGTGGGACGGGGTTCAGGCGTAGGCGAGCGGCGAGCGGGCGGTGGAGAGGGCGCACTCGGACGGGTGTTCTGCTGGGCGCGACGGGGAGACTCGTCCTCCGAGGACGACTGGGACTCCGTGTCTGAGGACTCGGAGGACTGCGCCGCGTCGGGTGAGGCCACGCCTGCTGCGACCGGGCGTGGAGGACGAGCAGCAGCGGGGGCGTCGCTGTCCGAGGACGACGAGTCCGCGTCCGAAGACGAGCTGGAGGCGGCGCGTCGCTTGCGCTTCCGGGTGCGCCTCCTCGTGGGCGGTGGTCTCGCTGGCGCGGCCATGGTCGTGCTCGTCGTGCAGTGTGCCGTCGCCGTCGTGCGGTGCGTCGTGCTCGCTGTGGACGCTGCACGTGAGGACGAAAACAAGTTGCACGGGCGCCTAGTCGATCTTTGGGACGTCCGTCCGTCGCGGTCATCTCCACGTTCTCGTGCGCGCGTTCGCTGCAGACAGCGATGAACAAGGTCGTCGGATCCTAGGTGCGGTGCGTCGCGTGTCCTCCCGTCCGCCCTCTGCAGCCGCACTCACACACCCGCCAGTCTCTCCATCGCCTCTGTCGGACGGTGGTGCTCATCCGCCCGTCCTCACCCACCAGGCGGCGGCCAGCTCGGGCGCATGCTTGCCCAGGCCGCCTCGCTGCTCAACATCGATGTCGTGATCCTCGACGTCGGTGATCACGCCCCGGCAAAGCAGGTTGTCTCCCCTCGGTCTGTCGACCTCGCCCACATTGACGGCTCGTTCACCGACCCTGCCAAAATACGCCAGCTGGCCGCCAAGGTCGATGTACTCACCGTCGAGATCGAGCACGTCGACGTCGACGTGCTGCAGTCCGTACAGGGATCCGTGCCCCTCGGAGTGCACCCAGCCCCTCTACCATCCGAGTCATCCAAGACAAACTCGTCCAGAAGGAACACCTCGTGGCCTCCGGTTGCCCAGTCTCGCAGTTCCTGCAGGTCGAATCCACCGTGGCATCCGTCACCTCGGCCTCCGAGACGTTGGGCTTGCCCTTGATGCTGAAGAGCCGAACGCTTGCCTACGACGGTAGGGGCAACTACGTGGTGCGCCATTGCCCAGATCCCGAGGCCATCGCCGCGTTGGGGGGGAGACCGCTCTACGCCGAGAAGTGGGTGCCCTTCGTGAAAGAGATCGCGGTCATGGTGGTCAGATCCGCCACTGGCGAAATCGCTTCGTATCCGGTCGTGGAGACCGTCCACAGGGACAACATCTGCCATTTGGTGTTCGCACCTCTGCGGAGTAGTGACGGTACGCTTTCGGTCGTGCTCGCGACGTCGCAGAAGCATCGGTGAAGACGTTGGAGGGAGCTGGTGTGTTCGGCGTGGAGATGTTCCTGGTGGAGGATGGTGCGTCGATCGTGCAGTGTGTCGGACGGATGTTGATTGGTGTGCAGGCTCGGTCGTCGTCAACGAAATTGCTCCGCGGCCGCACAACTCGGGACACTACACCATCGAAGCGTGTGAGACGTCCCAATACGAAAACCATCTCCGCGCGATCCTCTCGCTTCCTCTAGGATCTACCGCTCTGAAGGTGCCGTCTGCGGCCATGCTGAACCTGCTCGGGGCTTCCGGCGACGTGACCGAGATCAGTGCCGTCGTCGAGCATGCGCTCAAGGTGCCTGGCGCCGCGGCGCATCTGTATGGCAAGTCTGAGTGCCGGAAGGGCCGCAAGATGGGCCACATCACCGTTGTCGCACCCTCCGACGCGAACGGAGCCGTCGACTGCGTCCCTTGTTGGAACAACTCCCTTCTCCGAGCAGCGCTGCGGAGCTCGCGCTGCACGCTCCCCTCGCGCCTGAACCTGGCTCTGGGTTTTCACATCGCCAGCCGCTCGTAGGCATCATCATGGGCTCGGACTCGGACCTGCCCGTGATGGTTCCGTCTGCGCGTATTCTCGATCGCTTCGGGATCCCTTACGAGCTCACGATTGTGTCTGCTCACCGCACGCCGGATCGGATGACTATGTATGCACGATCCGCCGTATCAAGGGGTCTCCGAGTGATTATAGCCGGGGCGGGAGGGGCTGCGCACTTGCCAGGTATGGTTGCTGCGATGACGAGTCTCCCGGTTGTCGGTGTTCCTGTGAAGGGCAGCACCCTGGATGGTGTTGACTCCTTGCATAGCATTGTGCAGATGCCGGTATGTTCGTACATTGTCATTTTGGTGGGCGCAGCATCTGATTGGCACACTGACTCCAGAGAGGTGTGCCTGTGGCAACAGTAGCCATCAACAACGGCATGAATGCTGGCTTGCTGGCTGTCAGGATACTAGCCAGTGGCATACCAGATCTTGTCCATAAGATGGATGACTATCTGAAAGAGCAAACATGTGAAGTACATGAGAAGGTGCAGAAGCTTGAGGTGACTGGGTGGGAAAAATATCTACTCAGTTGATGTATGGTAAATTGGGGAATTGTATATTCTGCCAATCTCAACCAAGTCTCAATGCATTTGGTCAAAACTTGGGTTCAGTGGCAGCATGTGATATTACTACATGGCCACTCATGTCACTGCACATGTTCACTTGATGACTTGGCCCACTTGTAAGCCTCCCACAATTATACATTATGCACCAGAGTACCAACACTTAATGAAACAGCATTTGCCCAAGTGTATGCCATTTGTATTATCTGTCATTTTTGTGGGTCAGGTACAGCTGTATCATATGATGCAGACCAAATCAAATCTGGTGTGCCATGCAAATGAAGAACATCTTGTGCTCACATGATTGGTGTTGGGTCATCTGGCATAGTGGCTAATGCATTGCTAGTGCATTGCATGGGTATGGATAACCCATGTGGGTCATGGGTATGGGTATGCATGGGTATGGGTATGGGTAGCCAAAATCTGACCCATGTACCCATGCAACCCATGGACTTCTGTGGTAATAATTCAGTGGTAAAATTTGGCAACTGTTGATTAGATAGTCTGTGCTATGTTTCTCTCACAGTTCAACAGCTATATGGTGATCCTGAAGCTTGCTTCAAAGTACTTTGCAATAGCAGTATGGGAAAGTTGACAAGTGTTCCCTTTCCGTAATGTCAGCCTTCAAGATACAGTTGGTACTTGCTAGAATGGCATTATATATTTGAATCCATTTTCAAACATTCAATAATGTTCAACTTATGATTATGAGGATGATTCAGCAAGGCCAACCTGCAGGAATATAAGGAGTGTCAACTTGCTCATGGACGACACACTTTTGCTCCACAAACCATCTATCTTGACCCACAACTAACAACTACAGTACTCTGTACATTGTAGTTAGACCAATGCACTGTTCTTTCTAACCTAACTCTCTCCTTGTCCATCTCATCTACCTATCTAGCTCTCCTGACCCAAGCAATGCCCTGAGTGACTGGAACCAAGTTTGTGCAAGACCTGCCTATGCCACATCCTGTCTTCTATAAGTAACCAGAAGACAGATTTTGTCATTTATTGTTATGCTCCAACCAATGATACACAGACTACTGAGGTTGTCCTATTGACAACAACAAGTGCATTACAGTGTATGTACCATTATGCTCAATTCAATGCAGTGCCATGTGCTTGGTAGCCCAGTGCAGCTGAGATACTATACTGGCACAAAATATTATCATACTGAATCTTACCATGCAATTGTCCATGCTGGACAGCCAGTAATACTGTATACTTAATTCCTTGCTAGGTACATGTGACAGGGCCACTCTAGAATTTTGAAAACTCAGTATGAATACTGTGTCATGGACCCCTTGAGGTGAGCCTAGACCTGCAGTTCCAGCACTACATTTAGCATAGATGCCTTGTTAGTTAATTTTCTAAATCCAGGATTTCAGCAGAGTGACCAGTGGCCACAGTTACATGCAGGTGGCAGGCCATTGAATACAGTAGGTCTATGATCATGCTTTTTATAAGACATCATGCTCCTTATTGTGTCACTTATCACCTGGCAATGTATTAACTAGGCTTGAATGAAAGTAATTGCATAATGGGCTGGTCACATTCATCCTCTGGCCCCACTTATCATATATTAGTGGAAGCCTGGGACATAAGACAGGATTCAGTGATGATGATCAAGAAATAAATCCAAATAATTTTAATATGATCCTCTTCTCAGGGGCTAGTCTGACAGACATTATCATATTCATGACACAATGCAACATCTTGTCTGTGTTTC
The DNA here is from genome assembly GCF_022376445.1 of Fomitopsis serialis. Lineage (NCBI taxonomy): Eukaryota > Fungi > Basidiomycota > Agaricomycetes > Polyporales > Fomitopsidaceae > Fomitopsis > Fomitopsis serialis. The sequence continues at coordinate 159,791 of NW_025955025.1, forward strand.
AGTTCAATTTTTGTATACCCTGAGATACATTTGTTCTGCTTAATGTTGACCCATTGTAATCCCACTACATCTGGGTGATCCAATATGATGGGCTTTAGAGGGTTCTGCCCATGGTATCACTATACATTTTGTGTTGTGATGTGTAAGACTTATTTGTGTATCAGTGATGTCATTTAAACGGGATTAAGTTTGAATCAATATTGTATTTTAGATCAACTTAAAGGCCATACACATTTAACCCAATCCTGTGCTAAGCTATGGCTTAGCCAGTTGCTTGGCCAAGCAGGATCAGTACAGCTAATCCATACAGGTTTAACCATGGATTATCCATTGTTCATCCATTGCTTAGACTTTTTGCTTAGCCAAGGACAATCAGTACAGCTAATCCATACACACTTAACCATAGATTAGCCATAGTTTATCCATTGCTGAGACTTGCTGAGAAACTGCTTAGCCAATTGATTACCCATATAAGTTCAATGAAGCTAATCCTCAGAGGATTAATCATGGCTAAGTAACATCTGACCCATGTTTAATCATTTTCTAACCATAGATTAGCCATGCTTAGCCATGACTTAGGCAATAGATTCACAGGTAGTTGAGGCTAAGTAGGTTTGAGATGAACACCAATCTTCATTAAGTCATGCTCAATCCCTGTCTAATCCCCTGCTGATCAATGCTAAATCATGACTTGAGTATTTTTGATCCAGTTCCAATCCAATGTAACCCATGTGAATGTTCATAATCCTATGCTAATCTATGTACTAAGACAAAATATACCAGTCCTAATCCTCTCTCAAGACAGTGCTTGACAATGCTCATGTGTCTTAAACCAAATCCCAATCTATTGCTAATCCTGTTCATGACAGTATGGCTTAGTGCTAACTACTTCAAAGTCAATCCTAAGTCAAAACATTATCCATTGTTAATGCTGTCTATGACAGGATAGCCTAACACTAATCCACTTCAAAGTCAACTTCTAAGTGGAAGTGTTATTACGATCCCTGAGGTACGAAGGTATCGTTCTTATGATGGACGGGCCTGAAACGCTTCCAGTGGCGCCCAATGCGGCAGTTTTTTCCCACAGGTACACTCATTTGCCCCCAGCTTACCATGTATAGTTAACATTTGTTATGGTCAGTTAGCGGAGTTCAAAAATTTCAGACTCCCAGATGATGCAACTTGCACCAACACCACCAAACAAATGCTGTGGCTCAGTGCTTTGTCCTGGGGTGAGGGCCAAGAAACACTTCCAGTGGCACCCAATATGGCAACTGGTGAGCATGTCATGTGACTGGCAGCCAGGCAGCTCACTGCTAGCGCTCACACTTACAGGCTGCCCAATAGCCCTAGTTAGTAACAATTGTGAATGGACTTAGTATACTGATCTGATAGCCCTTCATTCAGAGAGTATACACTATCATTATTGAGTAGCTAGAGTAGCTGCCTGGTCCAGAAAATGCAAAATAAAAAAATCCACATGTGCCTCTGCAGATGTCAAAGTGCCTATTTGTGCCTCAGATGTGTTCCATATGTCTGCAATGACATACATATGTGATTCAGACACTGTACAACTCAGTGGGTGCTGCACTACAGCCAGAATCAGCCACAATGAGCCATTTGACCCTCTTTTCACATGTTGTAGTCCATGTACATGGTGTAGTGATGTCTATCATAATCCCAAGCACTCACATTCTCCTATTGGGTGCTTCTGTATATTTGACAGATTTTCTGCATTTTTATGACCTCCATGGGCACCACATCTTGTCCTACTTCCTCTTTGGGCAGGACACCTACTCTATATGGTAGTTGTGGCATGTAGCTGGCATACAGACACATAGACACAATCTGGGGATATATAATGGCCATCCATACATATGTATCCATGCTACTATGATGTCAGGCTTTGTATGCTGCAGAGACACTGTCTGAAGTGTGATCATAGGCTTATATGAGCTCCCTGAATGTGAATCTCACTGTGTTATTGAGTATACTGCCCTAGTTGATGCAACAATTGTATCATGGAAGGCTATAAGGATTTGACTTCATTCATTCTGAATCTCTTCTGAATATTCCGCTTTTTTCAAGTCTATACAAACCCTCTTGACACAGTAACAGTCTGCACTTACACCGCTTACTAAGCGCCCATTAAGCGCCCATTGCCGAAGCGGACTTGTATACAACTGCAGCCCTGCATTTGTGTGCAACTCAGCTCACCCAAAAGGGATTTTGGAGCAATGTCATTGGTTGAACCACTGGCAAACCTTGCCTTCTAAGGGAATCATTCAATCTCAGCTCCCCATGCCAAGTTTTTTCTTGCCCAATGTGGTCAGCAGCACTGTCTAGACTCTTACTAGAGCACATTAAATGTGGAGAAATCTCGAAATATTGACTCTCATGCAATGCTCCTTGCACACAGGTATGGAGGTCCAAATTAGGTATCCCAATGCTTGTTCACAGTGTACTGACCAAGGCAAGTGATGCAGAGGCATATGTACAAATGTTGTTTTGCATTTACTGCCCTTACTGGAGAGTCCTACAGGCTGACAATCTTATGCAGGGGCCTATGGCTACCAGATATGAAAAATCACCATATATGGTAGATCCCTTGCCTGTTTGGGAAGTTGATGATAGATCACCTTTACAGTGTTGCATAAATGGCAGGAAAATGAGCAAAGTATTAGATAACACTATTGTCCCATTGTGGGTTGACAGGACTTAAGTGTGTACTTGTGGATGAGATGCAAAGGGATAGCAGAAACACAGAGTCTGGTGCAATAGGCTCAGCCACATGCCATGTGAGGTTCACTTGTCCACAGGTCAAAGTTTTGACCTGTGGACGAGTCATCTTGCAGTGTGGTCTCCCAGACTCCACTGAAATATGCTGTTTAAGGGAATTAGCCTCTGACTGGCCTTACTGTATTTGGCCAAAGGCTCTCAAGTCTATGTATCTGCTGTACTGTAGCCTTCAAAAATACAACAAATATCCAAAATATTCTCTCTGATAGGTATGATGTCATGGAGTCTGTAGCTGCTGTGACTTGCCCATCAACTTCAGTGGTTATGGCACAATTCACAAAACTCAAAAACCCACATATGCCTCTGTACACATGAGTGCACTGCTTTCAACCTTCAAAGTGACTCTATCAAAGCCTGTAGACTGTCCATTGATTCTCTGACATCTGGGATCTGCTATATAGGGAAGCTGGCCTTCCAAAAATGGCAGTTTCCATTCAGCTGCTCAGTCTGTGCTCAGAAAATGCTGATAAAATCTGGGAATATTATGTACAATTGAATTAATTCATGATGCCTGCTGTATGTAAGAAATTGATCCCGTATAGAGCCCTCAGAGTCTATAACTAGCATGCCTTGCCTATATATTCATAATCCAGAAAAGAGAACCTCTGTGGACAATTGCAAAGTGATTCCAAATATGAATAGGTTGTTGCCTCTGAAACACATTTGATATGACCTGTATAGACCATGCACATAGTCCACACAGCATGGAATGTGCACAGCACTGCTATGAATGGGGAAATATTGTCATAACATGCCTGTGTTGATTTCCCACTACTGAATGACCATGTATTGAGGTTCTCTCTGTTTTTATATGCTTAGGGATATTCCACAGATCTTCTAGAACATTATCCGATTTTCCGGGACTTTTTTGAGCCCCAAACAAGTCAGTTTTGCTGCAGAAACAGTGTACACTTACATCGCTTACTAAGTGCTGAAACAAGTGCCCGTTGCCGAAGTGGAGTCGTCGACATACCGGCCTGTCGACGACTCCGGTCATCACAGCTGATTCCATTACACTAGGCCCCGGGTCCATAAAACACGCATAGGCGGACATTCAACTGGCCATGAATCTCACACTTACCTACAAAAAGAGAGGAAATTTCCCAAACCAAACCAAAATATAATATATTTGGCGAGTGACTCAGAAGCGCAAGTGACGATAGCAAGTGACGATATCATGAGAGTACGAGCAACGGTCAAATCCACGACACTATACAATGAAAAGATTCTGATTTGTGCGTAGCAATAGCAACTACAGGCTCTATACAAGGAGGTACCATAACGGCACATTTTAGACTGCCGTGGACAGTGGAACCCTGAGCATCTACCCTATTGACTCAATCCGAGTCCGAGATTCAAGTCCCCTTGCAGATTTTGAGTGAGTTCAGGTGCTCCAAATGGAGAGATATCAGTGTAGAAAGACTGGAAATAGCACGAACCGGTTGTTCACCACCGCAGAACAGTCCACCGACCCCTGTCACCTCCGAGTCCGACGTACATGCCTGCCGTGATAGGGTGTGAAGGCCAGCAATTGTTGTGGGGACAGAGAATCACCGTAGTTTTTGAAGATTGTCTTGCTATGTACGACATTGTAGTCGAGCGAGAAACAAAGGTCAGTGGGAGCTATCGTAGCAGCGGTCATAGTGACAGTCATAGTTGTCGAAGATGGGCGTTGTTTGTACGTTGACGTTGCACTCGTGGTTGGTTTGGTCTTGTTTGTGTCGCTAAACTAAGCGCTCATGGTGGGTGGCTGAACTGGCGGGTCGAGGGCCTCAACCGTCGGTCACGAATACACGAGGCATGGACGAAACAGACAAGTGTGTCGTCCAACTGCGAAAGTCAAACGAGATTTATTCGGCTGACAAAAAAAAAGAGACCATGGCGCGGAGCTGAGCACATATAAGACCTGCAAGTGAGCATCCGGCCAAACCAACCACAGTATTTGGACGGACTTAGATCACATCTTCTCCCAATGTATGCCCATCCTCGTGCACAAGACGCGCCCCACGATGCTGCCCCGGACGTTCCCCATCCTCTGCCTATGCATCCTGAACACCCTGCTTACCTGCCACCCAGGCGCCCTGGTACTCCCCATCACGCTGGTCCCCACTATCCTGGCTTGCCTCCGCCGAACGCGCCGGCTCCGCCGCCCCATGGTGGTCACTATTACCATCGTGTCGCTTCTGCACCTGGTGCTATAGGGTATCAGCCGCACCCTGGCATTGCCGCTCACCATGCTCCTATGTACTATCCGCACGGCCCTTTCCAGCCACAGCCCATGGACTATCGCGGCCCATACATGCCCGCTCCAATGGGACTTGGTTATGCTCCAGCCCCCTTCCCCGGGCCTGCCCCGCCATTCGGGCCTGCTCCCCCGCTTGCACCTGCGGTGGCGCCCGCTCTGCCGCTTGCACCTGCTGCGGCGCCCGCTCCCGCGCCTGCTCCCGTGCCCGCACCTGCACCTGTACCCGCTGCGGTGGTGCCAGGTCCTGGTGCACCTGTTCCTGCAGGAACGCCAGCAGGTGGCAATGACATCGCTGGAGTCGCTCATGCCAGGCCTAGTAAGAAGCGACCGAATGAGGAAGTGCAACAAGGAGGTTCGTCGCACACTCACCTGTCATCACTGAAAAAGCCATTACTGACACTAGACTGCCTTCATGCAGTTTACGCTTTCGAGGTCGACATCCTGATTGGCGAAGGAAAGCATGTCTACAATGCCAACACCGGGATGACGTGGACAGAATTCTGTGAGCAGTGCGCGGTGTTCTACAAGAGCGATCCCAACAGTACACGTCTTGCGGCGAAGATTTCCGGTGATTCCGGCTGTTTCATGTTCTTGGATGGCAAAGCCGAGTACGAGAGCACCATACAGCACGTTGTTCAAAAGGTGCTGCATGCTCGTTCTCGTGCTGTGAAGTTGGAGATCAAGAATATGGTCAGTAGAGTCGAGACTAATTCATATTTTGAACCATTACTTACTTGTATTTGATGTTCAATAGCTCCCCACCACCGCCACCTCGAGCAGTGGCCAGAAGCGCAGACGTGGACGCGATGATGATGTCCCTCCCGAGCTGAACGACGACCGTCGCTCACAGCTTGCTGCCTACAAGCAACTCGAACAGCATCTCCGCTGTGAGAAGCACAACGGTCACTGCCATGTTACTCGGCCCAATGGGACAGACAATCATCGCCGTATGGATCACCAGGCGATGACACTATTGGCAAAGAAGATTGTGAGTATTCCCGATCAGTCTCGTGGTAGCTATAGCTTATCCTGTTGTCCAGGCTCTCAACCATGCAACGATCTTTAATCCTCCTAACAGTGTTGAGTTCGACCGAGCTGCACGATGGGGTGTCAACTCAAATGCCGCCGGCCCTGCCCCTGTGCACGTCACGATACACAACATCACGCAACCAGGCCCCAGCCAGCCCATGCCCACTCCCGTCACGTCCACCCCAACCCCAAGTCCGCACCCGCAGGCACCCACCGCTTCAACATTGCATCGAGACGGCTCACCTGTCCCAGCTCATGCCAACCTCCCGGATACCCTTGCGCCTCCGTACCCGGACCTCACGGTCGTTTTGGAGATGCTCCAGAAGACATACTACCCACGCTACAACTTCCTGGAACTCGAGGCGAGCCTGCTTGCGACCGACATTGACCTAGGCGACATTGTTCAAGTTCCCGATGTTCGTGATGTCCTACCTTTCATTGGAGACATGGGCAACGAGCGCGCCTACATTCTTCGTAGCTTCGCAAAGGCTATCGTTCTTCCCCGCATTGGGATGCCGACAGAGATGTATGCCAAGCATCTTCCATGGGAGGTTGTCGCATTCGAGCAGTTGGCTACAGGTGCTAGTACCTCTTCCAGAGCGAGCGCGAGAGCGTCGACGGGCACTGGCTCGGAGGAGGAACCTGTCGAGGTTGACAACAAAGGTGATGAGGTGGAGGACGAGGCAGATGATGATGATTCTGACGAGGACTCCGATGAGGAGTGGTTGGATGAGGGTGATACTCACCTCGAGCCTGACGAGCAGGGCCTCTGAAAAACAAGTCAAATGCTGAATAATTCGAAAGGTACATATGAATTGTACTGACCTATGCACCATTATGCATTCTCCTACTTTTGTCGTCTGCTATATTCATCCTAATCTGGTCAGTAGCTACCCGCATACAGGGTTTTGATGCACCCAACTTCCGTCGTCGATACAGTATGTAGTCATACTGTATGCTCAGCTACGATCCGCACCATCTCAAGCATTCAACTGCTATCAGCTAGTACATTTTGTTACGGAATATATTCACTATGACGGTACCAACCATGAACACTCTCGGGGCTGACTGCTGCATAGACAGCCTCCCAGATCAAGGCATAAGGATCTTTGCCAATACCTTCCGTCTCACCCAGTACATAATCCCTGTTGTTGCGCAACCAGCTCTTGATCGCAGAGAATGCTTCCTCGATAGGGTTGAGGTCTGGTGAATACGATGGCAAGTACACTAAGCGCATGTCACTATCGCACACAAAGTGAGAATATGCACAAATGACAAGGTGATTAGATATTGTACCGTGCTTCTATCATTTCACGGATTCCCGGAATGTGGTGGATTGACGCTTTGTCCATGATGAGCACCGAGTTTGGCAGTGGGAAAGGTTGCATCTGCTCAAGAAGCCCTTCAACAAATTCGGTGAAGGTGGCGCCACTGAACGAGTGATCAAGGACCTTGAGATGGAGGATGCCGTCGAGTGAGAGGGCAGGTAGGATGGAGTATCTGTGATCTGTCAATTGCATACAGGCGACAGCAGCTACCAGCAACTTACCTCGTCCCGCGAATGAAGAAGTCACGCCGACGTGCTCTTGTGCCAATCGGTGCCCAGGCGAAGCGGCGGCGTAGGGTCAGTCGATTGAAATGACTCTCATCTGCAAAAACAAGCTGCCAAGGCTCGAAATGCTCACCAATGAGCATCTTGTATGCCACGCGATCATCCTCGTTGTGCTCGATAGCCGGTCGAGTCACCTACGGCGGTAACATGAACGAGTCAAAGCTAGGTCACGAAAGAGCAGAACATACCTGTTTGCGCGTGAAACCCCGTCTGCGCAATGTCCTGGATATGGTTTGGTATGAGACGTGCACGTTCAGCATCTCAACTAAGGCCACTTGAAGCTCGATAAGGCTAATGTCTGGCTGCCGCTCTACCAATCCTTCAACAAACTCTCCTCGTCTGAGTAAGAAGAGACAGCAGATTGATCTGGATAATACTCACACTTGCATCTAGCCCATCGAGGATCCGTGGGCGACCAGTCGCGAAAGGCTTGCGAATGACCTCTCCAGTGTCTCTGTACAGCTTGCGCAGCCTCTTGAGTGTCCGTCGACTTATGCCGGTACAGTCGCGGATCCACTTGTCCGACAGGTGCCGTTCGAGGCTCATCTTCAATGCCAGCTGCTTCACTTCCTTCGTGATATAGTGGCCCATGAGTGAATAGATGGAGTATGCAAGCAGACCGCTCAAGCGTGGGTCAACGACGAGGTACGTATGCTTTATAAAGTAATTGTCAAACTGTGACAATCACAATAACCTTATGCAAGCCAAATTGAAATCATTAAAGAGTATTATAGTAGTAACAGAGGTGCTTACATTATTGTTGCTCAGCTCATTCCTCATTTGCAGTACCACAAGACACAGAGCATTGAATCCCAAATGTGCTTATTTCTTCATCAGAAAGTTTGACTGATCATTGATAGCTATGCTGGTATTGCTATACAGCCATTATCCAACGATATGTGTGGTTGCAGACTTGTTCTTGCCCAACTTCACCTGTGCTGTGCACTGTCTCAAAACACTGAACAATAGTACTACTTTACTAGTGGGAGATTGTTGTATCATTGAATCTGTCTAGGGACTGCTAGTAACTATAATGACAATGATCACAAACAATTGTATCATTTGAACTGAGTGAGTCATACTTCCCTACATATTGATACTACATTGGCCTAGACCTCCCAATGTCAGAGTCTGTTCATGTCAACCATGCTGATTTTGGTACACTCATGATACCTCTTCATGAATTGTGGCTCATGCTATGGAAAGATAGTAAGTCACATGTTCTCAATGCAGTATACTGGAATGATCATTTGCATTCCTCTCCTCATCCCTTATCCTGAAATCACTCCATGTTATTGTCAATTCAGATATATGTAACAAGTCACTAACAGAAATCTGCTAAATGCATTAGGTGGCCACCTACTGTTCAAAAGGTGCCTCACAATTTACACTAAGGAGTCCAGGGAATCCACAGATTATCAAAGCTATGTTACTGCCAAAATTCTCTAATTCATGACCTGAGGAATCTGTCACAGAAGCTATGAATATTCAATGGAGAGCAAGAACCTGTAAACAAGAATTTTATCATCAATGTCACTGTTTTTTCTTGCATAGCAGTAGGCAGTCTGCATATATCTTGCACCCCTTCACATGAGTTAGCTGTAGTCCCATATCAAAGTATGGTAAGTGCTGCCAGAGCTTTGGGTGAGCACAATGACCACTTATATGTGATTCATCAATACTTCACTGATTTTCCGGGGTGTTTGGAGTTTTTCTGAGCCTATACAAGGAGGTTATGTGGCGTAGAATGAATATCCTGTACATTTTTATGATTTGTTCCATGCATAGCATAAGGAACTATGCAGGCTAGGGATATTATGGGTGGGTCTGTGAAGCAGGAGCTATCACATAATCATTATTACTACATATGGCAGGTGCCCTCCCAATTGGCAATCACACACTGGGCAATGCCTTGTGGGCCCAGTAGATACTGTAGAAATGACAGAATATTCAGAATGGATGAATGCATCAGTTCAACCAACTGGCATATGGAGAATCATTAATCAGCATACATGCATTATATATGTACTGTGTCCCACTCTTGAAATGTTATTGTGACATTAACAGTTGCTGATGCTTCTTTCCATGAATCCCAACACTATATGGGTCACATCAGTGTTCATGTGTCCCAATTTTCATCTTTCCATACCTATAGGCATTTGTAATTTTTTCAACCATTGTGTTTGTCTGCTCTCTGTCTGTATTAAGGACAACAAGAACAGTATACATTCCTACACTCATTGGGTCGGGGTAGTGCATTGCATGGGTATGGATAACCCATGTGGGTCATGGGTATGGGTATGCATGGGTATGGGTATGGGTAGCCAAAATCTGACCCATGTACCCATGAAACCCATGGACTTCTGCAGTGCTTATCCACTGGCAGTAATCAATGTTAATTCCTAGCCAGGTATTCAGTGTTGTGTCACTCTCATAGTATGCTAGCATTTAGGGTATCACCTTTCTGAAGCTTGCTTGAAAGTATTTTGCAATAGTGGCAGTATGGTAAAGTCAGCAATCATTTCCCTCAAGACTCATTGACCATGCATGACATGGCTTTTGCCAATATTGATATGCTATAATAAAATACACAGATTGCTGAGGCCATCAAATAAGTAAATGAAATATCTAATGTGCATTGCAGTGTATGTGCTGTTGTGGCTCAAATGAAGAATTAGGAGAAAGCTCAACTAACCTTTTCAATGCACAATGATGGCTACTGCAGTGCCATGTGTTTGTCAGTATGGTGTAGCTGGAATGCTCTACCAAACAATGTGACCATACTGAATCCTACTTACTTTAAAGCTGTCCTTATTAGACAGCTGGTAATACTGTGTAATGCTTAGTTAGTCACCTGTGACAAGGGATCCTGATGGAAAAGAAATCAGCATGATTGCTGCTACATCTTTCCTGTGATTCAGTTTTGTAGTTGTTGAGTCTGAGGTATATTCATCTGCTGACTGTTGACCTGTGATACTGCTATATGTAAACAGCACATGTTATAAGGCTCTGCCCATTGCCTCACTGTTCATATCTGGTAAAATATGTAAGATCTATTGATGTATACAACCTTGCTAGTTTCAATCCTCAGTTCTTGTGGACCTGCATAGCTATTTGTACTGTTATGGCACACTTGTATAACCACCAGAGTTATGAGTTGTAATACATACCTTGCTTCCGTGATCCTTGTGCCTTGTTTACATTGTTTTCCCCTTCATCTTTGCATATCCTGTATTACCTACCATTCAGTTATTACTTCAGGCAACACACTTGCCCATTCTATTGCAGTTTGAAAAGTGAGCATGACATGCCAACAACACTACAAGTCTACAACTTGGAAAAGGGTACACCCCTGTGTGTTGCTATGTTTGACTTTGATACACTTGGAACCTTGCTTTGACCCCTCCCATACCCACTCCTCTTTCTATTGTTCTTGCATGTATGTGGGACAAAAACTGGAAGCTCCCACTGTTGTGATTGACCACACAGTCAGTGAACTGGTCTGAGGGGTGCTCATCCTTGGTCTTGCACATAGCATCAATTTATGATGAGAATTCACCAACTGTACAGTGCCTGACTGATAGTCTGGCCTCTGCACAATAAGTGTCATCATATCTTGCAAGCCATTAAGCATGAACTGCACATAGGACTACCCATAACATTACCCATACCCATGGGTACCCATAATACCCGTGCAAAACCCATACCCATGGCATGGGTATGCAACCCATGTGGGTATGGGTATGGGTATGCTCTGAGACACCCATGGGTACACCCACACTATGCACTAGGTCGGGGTGTTACATAAGGCAGTTGCTGGGGAAAATAGAAGAACCACTGTGTTGTGATTGTGAATATATATCAGAGCACACATGGCTGTGTCTAGTGATCGTTGTCAACTGCATATTCCAACTCACCAAGCCACATATATACTGGATACCCCAGCATCACACTGTCTGAATCCTCAAATATAAAAAATTGTGCTCTCACTTCAGGCAAATCAGTCCAATATATCATAGAGTGGCTACAGGTAACACCCAATGTGGCAATGCTACTACTGTATCTTGAAAGCTGACCGGCAGCCTTGTGGCACCTGTTATAAGGATGATATTGACTTAATATGCCCTCAAATTACTTCAGGATGGCTACATTGAGGCCGTCTAATTTATTGGGAATTTACACAACCTTTCTGGGCCCAAAACAGTAGGTTTTGTCCTCAGAATGAATATTCTGCGCATTTTTGACCGCTTTTTCGTAGTCACATGATCAATGATGTGCGGTCACAGCACTGCAGCGATAAAACACCGCTGCAAGTGCTGTGACAGGCCCTGGGTAACTCCCCTAAGGATACAGCCAACCGTAGCATTTTTTTGACCAAAAAATCGGCCCAACTCTTGTCCCGGTTAGCATTAATTTGGGTGGCAAAACAGCCTAAGTGCCCATACCCTTGTCCCCCGGAGCATTTTTTGTGGCAAAAGTGTGATGGGCACATGACACCTTTGACTGCCCAATTTGGGTTTGGCTAGCAATGTTTGTATCAAGCACAAAAATTGTGGACAGCTGGAGTCGGTCTTACTATACTTACTATTTCTGGGGTATTATGTCGGGGCCCAGGGCCCGGGGGTGGTATGGGTAGACAGGGTAAGGACAGCAGCAACCACTGTCTGTTAGTCTTGTGGGTCTGGGCCCTCCCCCTCTGACTTGTTGTTTGCTTCTTAAAGATCTTTGTCCTCTTGTGTCTGGTTTGTCTACTGCACCCCACTCGACCTCACACAGTTGTTGTGGAGCTCCCATCATAGTCATCACTCTGCTCGCCATGAGGAATGCTGCAAGTGTTGCTGTCCCAAGTTCTGTCATTCCAAGGATTGATGGGAGGTCCCGGTCAATGGTGGGGCTAATGCTCCCAGATATGTGTCAATGTGGGTCATATTGCGGGCAGTCTTACAGTAAATGACATGATGTCTCTCCCAGTAAGCTTTGCCGCACGGTGTAATGCCCACCACATGCTTACATCAGCATGGAGATACTACATCACCTTGTAGTTTCCAAGGTTCTTTGCCTTTCCAATGCCATTATACGAGCACATTTTGTGCCCGTTCTTGCTTGCTCTGTCCGTTCTGTGTGACTGCAGCCACTACAACCACCTGAGCTGCCCATCACACGTGGGCAGTCAACTGATTCTGTAGTAGTGTCCCTGAGTCCATGCAATTTCAACAGAGCATGACAGGTCGACATCCAGGAACACAATAATTGTGTCCCAAAAAAGTTGAGTGGGCTTGGCTTGGGCCCGCCTTCGCTTCAAAGAGTGCGAGTCAATATAAATGGGTGGACACCAGGCGATGACAATGCTACATACAGTAATAGAGTGCTCAGTGTACGTGAAAGAAAATGCGCAGCAAATGAGATATATCATAAGCACCCGCATCACATGACCCAAGCCTTGTCCCAGTTAGCATTTCTTTGAGCAAAAATGTAGCATTCTTTTGGCCGATTTCGAGGGTCCGACAGGCCGTACCCTTAGGGGCCTGCTGCAACTCCACATCATTGATCATGTGACTGGCTAGACCCAAGTGGCCATTGTCCCTTTTCTGGTACAACAGAGACATGTACACAAAGACAGTGATGTGTAGCTAATGTGAACCATAGAAGTGTACATTTCAGGCAAGTTGTGGGAGGGCTTATTGCACAAGAAGTATCACAAACACTCACATTGCCCTAAATGGTGAGAAACCTTGCAAATCCAGTAATTCTTCATAAAGTGGATGTCCAGTGCTTCATAAATTGCAGATAAATCAGAGGATATTCATAGAGTACTATGGCATGTTGATGAGGGCTGTGATGTTTACAACATGTTACCATATATGGAAGGTAAGCTATAACACCATGTACAAGCATGAAGTCAGCCAACCTTGCCCATTCTCAGCTCTGTTATGGCACCATAAAGCATTTTCATGATGTCTGACACACATGGCTATACTATATGGGTCATGTGCTCCATATCTAGGGTGAAAATGAGCAGTTCAAATTCTGCAAAGTCACTTGTGTTTTTATTTTTGTATTTTGCATTTTCTGGCCTAACTAGCTGCTACTGGGGCCCAACAAAATTACTGTAGACTCTATGAAACAAGGGCTACATGTTGACTATAATTGCCATATCTATATGTGGATGCTTACTGTTGCGAAAAGTAATTGAATATATTGGAGCCCAGTGCCACTGGCAAGGTCACATGCCATGTTCACCACTTTCCATATTGGGCTCCAAGCTAGATGTTACAGGAGCCCCAAGTCCATGGGGAATTGTCAGCCACAGCATTTGTTTGGGTGTGTTGGTGCAAGTCGCATCGTCTGGGAGTCTGAAATTTGAAACTCAGCTAATGTGAGCATAGTAAGTGTTACTTATCCTTGGTTATCTGGCGCTCAAACAGTCACATGCACTGTGGGAAAAACCTGCCACATTGGGCTCCATGCTAAGTGTTACACTCTTCAGTCATAATGATTCCTTTGTACCTCAGGGATCATAATAAGCCTATACCACAAAGCATGGAATGAGAAAACATGCACAAGCATTAGGGCACTAGCAATTGGGTCAACAGGAAATTCCCCCACTGGAAGTGGAGTGTCTAGTTGTGGTTGAGCTTCACCCCATAGCATTATGCCTGCTACTTCCTTGAGGGTGCTGTCTCCCAGACCCAACTGAGAGATATGTGAGTGGTGCAGCACTGCCCAAGAGTGCAATGCTACTCACCAGGTCTTCGGAATGAAGATACTGGTGGCTGGCCTTAACCACTGAAACCTTCTGCTTGACATTGTCTGTGCTGCTGCCTAGCAAAAAAAGGTAGTCAGTAGCAACGAGAATGTGTGCCTGGTCCAACCCCATCCACAGCCTCTGGCTCTGATGCACCAGAGATGTGCAGCCGTGCAGGTTCTGCCACTCTGTGGGCAGCTCCTCCACACCCAGAAAGTCTTGCCAGGCACACAAGATTGTAAAGAAGTGCTGAACAAGGACTGGGGGAGGTTGTATGCAGCATGGACCACATCAGCATTTATGCCGCTCTGTTGATGTTGCTGCACTCCCACGGTGAGCAAAGTAACGAGGGGCATGATAGTCTGGTGGTAATGAAGATGTGAGTGCTGAGAACATGAACGGAGCCAAGATAGGTGACCAGCACATTGGATATGGCATGGGGCAAGGCCCAAAGGGATGGCTGTGTGGCACCTGCATGTCCCTTTTCTCTAGGAGCACAGAGAACTGCACAATTATTCATCAGATACAGATTTCTGTGGCAGCTGTTGTGCTTCCGATAGTGCATCTCGGAGAGCTGGAACCCACACAGAGGGTTTCCACACATCAGTAGGATGCTGGCAGCAAGGCATTGCTGGAATTCCAGATCATCAGCAAGGACTAGAGCCAGAGCAGTGTCATCAAAGGAATCACAGTCCAGGCCTTGGCCAAGCTTGGACCAAATAGTGTCCATTGTGCTGAGGCAAAGAGGGTTGAGATGCTGGGCAATGCTGGGTGACTGCAAGAAGCTGTCGTTGAAGGTTGTGTTGTCACCTAGTAGTTCGGGGGGATGCAGAGCTCATGATAGGATGTACTGCAGGGTTCTAGTAGCTTAGTTAGCAAAGCAACAAGCTTGGCCACAGTGAATTGTGCAGCACCTTGCAGGCTCTGCATGGGGACTGCCTGGGAGCCAGGTGAGCAAGACTGCAGGGTTACATTTGGTCGTGCTTGACTGAGACACTGGCTAACTGATGACATGCAGAATGCTCGTTTGCAGCCAAACTCGGTGGCACATCTTGCAAAGATCAAGAACAAGTCCAAAGAGCACATGCCAAGGCAGAAGAAGGATAATCACAAGAAGGGTAAGCTGAAGAAGGAGCATGCTGAACAACTCACCGGTGAGGATGTTCAAGTGGCAGGATAGGCATTTGGTACACACGTGCTTCAACAAGCAGTGCAAGTTTAAGATCCCTGAGGTACAAAGGTATTGTTCTTATGATGGACCACCATGAAACACTTACCCTGACCCTTTGTTCATGCGCTGGCACACCACCGTCCTCAAAGCCATCTTCCAGTCCCTTCACATGAGCACTCAGGCCATGGAAAACCCACCAGCTCATCTCACATACCACATCTCAACTCAAGAGGATCCTGTCAAGATCGAAGCAGATGCTGCAACACTGTCAGTCTTGATTGAGCTGCTCCCGTATTGCTTGAGCGACGTCCAGTGGCTCTTCAAGGCCTTGGAGAGCATTGAAGTCACCATGAGGGCTATCTTGTCGTCCTTGGCAGCTCCTTCAACCCCCGTCAATGCCACTTTCATTGACAGCAAGGTGAGCGTGTTGGCCACTTCACTGGTGAAGTTCTGACATGTTTGCAGAGCACGTGGATAACCTCCATTCCCCCTTGTTCAAAATCATACATTATAATGAACCAAAAGGATCAAACTTGGACTGAAATGGGCTATCTGCATCCCAACAATAGTGTCAAGGGGTGCCTTGTAGCACTTCTACCTGTGTTTATGGCAAGAACACCACAGATGCCATCAAAACTCGTTCTGTCTATGCCCCTCGCCCAGGGAACAGCCATGCTCTCCCTATTGTCTGCACGGGGCTCAGCTCCTTACAGTGATGAGTGGGTGGCCAAGCACCCCCCCCCCCATCTGGCTACTCTGGGAGCACTTAGTCACACTGGCCGAGGGGTGCGTGGAGCTGGCACAGGCAACCAGCCTCCGGGTATAGGTAAGCCCACCTGTTGCTAACTTCCCTTTACTGAGACATTGTCTTCACAGTTCCAGGGGTCTGGAATTGGCAGCACCGACACTGCCAACCACAGAGCTTGTGAGGGTCACTTTGCTTACGACCCTGCCCTGCTCACAAGAGGATGAAGATTTCCTTCAGCTCCTTTACAGCCTTTACCATGGGCAAAGAATGGTGTTACCGTCTGACAGTATGGACAAGATACGAGCAGCTGCAGAAGCTGTCTTGTGCGGCAGAGTTCAAGAAGGTGTCCGTCGGCACAGTTTGTGGTGAATACTCGGATGTCGTAATCTGTGGCAGTAGTCACTGACATGTACATGCAGCCCACAGATGGGTAGCGGAAGTAGCGAACTTCTTGTGTAGTGGCATCAGCTGGAACAACCTCATGTTCTATCTACATGCTGGTAAGGAGGTGGTCGGGAGCCTCTGCGACTGGGACAGACTCTCCCTGCTCATTTTGCAGACACCTTACACCTTGGCCTCACCCACACCCTCAACCTTGACTTCTTGTTGGAACCCAGCCTCTTTGCCTCCACATCTAACATGTCCTTTCGTCCATGTCTGCCTCTGCATCCTTTGCCACTGCCCCGCCCACAAGCCTCACCCTGATTTTGTCCATCTACTGCAAGCTCCCGTATATTGATACCTCCACTTGCACTCACATCCTCATTTGCGCATGCACTAGCAAATACTCTCCATCTATTTGCACCCCGTCCCTGCATTAGCATCAATACCATTTCTTGGTCATTGAGTTTGACTTATCACATTGTTGTGTAGCTCACTAGCCTTTAGTATCTGTCTTTGATCTGTCTGACAAGGTTGGTGGGTGGAAGCAGCCATGCGAGCAAAGTCAGTCTTTGCAACATCAACTACCTTCAGAAGTGCCCTTGCATTTCTTCCGCCGAGAGCTTGTCTGGCAAGCCATGGGTGCACACCTTGGCTGGCCAGTCTATGGTCAAGATCACCAAATGGGGGCTATGCTGGCCAGCTCAAAAGGCACAGGCCAGGTGGACGCAGTTGTCCACCAGCCTACGATAATGGCTCAGTGCACATGGACCTTGAATGTCACCAGGCCGCAGGCTGCCAGCACGGCAGCCATGAATGCGGTCATGAATGTCATGAATGAGTTTCTTGGAAGCGGCACTACATACACCATTTCCCTTGGCCCGCCTAACCCCGCTCCTCCTGCTGCTCTCAATGCTCCTGCTCCTGTCCCTCCCTCTCCTGTCACTCTGGCACTCATCATCACTCCTGCTCCCGCCGCTCCGGCACTCCTGGCTCCCGTGGTCATTGGTCCTCGGCGCTGCTCTGCAGCTCAAATCACTGCCAAGGTCGAGGAGGTTTTGGTATCTGGTGGAACCCTGGGGAAGCTGCACAATGTCTTCCACGAGGAGCTGGAGAACCACTCAGGCAGAAACCTGCGGTTGACTCTTCGGTATTTGGAGAATGTCTGCAGATCACGAGGTTACGATCCCTGAGGTACGAAGGTATCATTCTTATGATGGACCACCATGAAACGCCTTAGCGATTCCTCCAGAATGGCAGTTTGTTCCCACAGTGCACGTGACATGCAGCCACCCCGATAAGCAGAGATAAGTAACTGTTAGTATGGGTTGCTTATCTGAGCCTGAAATTTCAGACTCCCAGACGATGTGACTTGCACCAACAGATACAAACAAATGCAGTGGTTAAGCGCTCAGTTATGGATATGAGGCCCATGAAACGCCTTAGCAGTTCCCCCAATAAGGAAACTGGTAAACATATCATGTGACTGGCAGCTTGGTGGGCCATTGCTCCAAGCGCTCACACACTGTAGGGCCTATATAGCCTCAGCCAGTAACAAATCATAGTATACATAGTATGCTCATCTGATAGCCCTTCATTCAGAGAGTATACAGAAATTCTATTGAGTGTATACAGTGGCTGGCTAACCCAGGAAATGCAAAGCAAAAAAATGCACATGTGCCTCTGCAGATTCAATCTGCTTGTTTATGACTCAAATATGGTCTAGATGTACACTGCAATGTATATGTGTAGTTCAGACACTGTGGACTACTCAGTAGCTTCAATAATACAGGTAACAAGGACTATAATGGGTAATCTGAGCATCTTTTGCCATCTTATGGCCCTTGCATACAATGTAATGGTAACCATTGCAGCTCAAGGCAATCATACACTTGTCTTTGATGTATCTGTATATTTCATAGATTTTCTGCATTTCTCTGAGGCCTACATGCCCCTGTTTGTGTATGATTCCTCTTTGGGAAGGTCACATACTCCATATGGTAATTATGCATCCACTGCTGGCTTTGTCTTGCTCACAGACACAATCTAGGGATACATACCTGAATGTGTACTTACACTACCATCTTATAGGGTTGTCCAGTACATGAGCAGTTCCAAGAGTGAAGTAGCAGGCTTATATAAGCTCACTGGGGCCACAGCAACCCTCTTACCAGGTTATTGAGAATGCTATCTGATCTGATGTCAAACCCATGCCATATACAGCTTCATTCACATTGCCTGGATCATTTTTAATATTGTCTCAATTTTCCGCTTTTTTCTGAGTCTAAACAAGCTCTCTTAAGCACAGTAACAGTCTACATCACTTACTAAGCGCCCATCAAGCGCCCAGATGCCATTCGGAGGTGCAACCGTGCGGAAATTTGGCATGGTTGCACCTCCAAACGGCACGAGAGGGATGCCGAGCTGCTCTGATTGGTGCAATAGCCCCTTTTCTGCCCTAATCAGGCAGGCTGCCGAGGTTTTGGGCTGAGTTTGAATCTCAGCCACAGGCTCCTTAGTGGCACTGTACCTGCTGTACTGTGGCCTCACTAAAATGCGGAAAATCCCCAAACTAATCTCTGTGATAGGTATGATGTCATAGAGTCTATAGCTGCTGTGACTTGCCCATTACCTTCACTGGTCATGGCACAATTCACAAAACAAAAAAACATGCAAATGCCTCTGTGCACATGAGTGCATCCCTTTTCACCTCAAAAGTCTCTCTTTTGAAGCCTATATGCTGCCCACAGATTCTCTGACATCTCAAACCTGCTAAATAGGGTAGCTGACCTTCCTAAAATGGTAATTTTGCTTAACCTGCTCAGTCTGGGCTCACAAAATGCAGATAAAATCAGGGAATATTATGTGTAATCAGACTCATCTGTATTGCCTTGTATATGAAGGCAATTCATCTTGTATGGAGGCCCCCACAATATATCACTAGTACGACTTGCCCAGTTGTTTGAAATTCAGGAAACAGAGAAACACATGCATGAATGTGTGGCATTTGACTGGGATACACTGATTGAAACCTCATCAACTCTTATAGAGTTTATAGAGATGATAAACTCATTTGATAGCCCATCATTCAAAGGGTTAATCATACATTGGAGGAATGAAGAACAAAGGACAACATTTAGAGGATCACAAGTGACTGTGCAGATATGAATGGCTTGTTGTCTCTGAAACACATTGCCTATGACCTGTATAGATATGTGCATAGTTTACAATGCATGGATGTGTCTGGAAGTTGCACAGCACAGCTATTGGTGGGGAAAAATGGTAATAACATGCATGTTTTGATGTCTCAGCACTGAATGACCATATAGGGAATCTTCTCCACTTGTAAATATGCTCAGGGATGCTCCACATATATCCTGGAATATTGTCTGATTAATCCGCATTTTCTTGACCCCAAAACAAGTGAATTGTGCTGCAGTAACAGTGTGCACTTACATCGCTTACTAAGCGCTCGACTAAGCGCCCGTTACCAAAGCGGAGTCGTCGACAGGCCGGAATTCCGGCCTGTCGACGACTCCGGTCACTCAAAGGGGATTTTGGAGCACTCCCATTGGCTAAAATGCTGACAAATGTTCCCTTTCAAAGTAATCTTTCAGTCTCAGCTTGTCATGCCGAGTTTTTTGATGGCTTCAAGCCACACTAACTGAGCTCTTACTAGAACCCCATTAAATGCAGAGAAATCCCAAAATATTGCTTCTCCATGGAATGCCCCTTGAGTACTGACACAGTGACAAGGGTGCCCAGATTAGGTGTTCTTGTTGTTTTTCACAGAGTACTGACCTTGGCAAGTGATACTGAGGATATAAGCAAATGTTGGTGTGTGTATGATGCTTGTACAAGACAGTTCCACATGTATGGGCTCTGTGAGGTGGAGGATATCAAACATACAAAACTGCCATATATGGTTAGTCCCCTGCCCATTTGGGAAGTTGGCCATGCATGGCCTGGACTGGATAAATAGCAGGAAAATAAGAGAAAAATTAGATAGTACTATGGATTTGTATTGGGTTGACTGTTGAGGCCATATGGCAGAAAACATATAATAATGCAGAGTTTCTCATGCATAGCCTGATACAAGCCACTCTTTCAATGAGTCTTGGTCCATCTTGTAAGCACCATTATCACCTGGAATTCTCAGGGACTGGCAGCTCCAGACAGGATCCCAGGCTATTCTGTTCAGTTCAACTCTTCAATAGGCCCTGCAAAGGCAGGCTATTGGGCTGAGTTTGAATGCAAGCCACAAGCTCATTAGTGACAATGTATTTGCTGTGCTATGGTCTCCCAAAAAATCAAAAACAATTGGGAATATTCCCAGTCATGTATATGATGTCAGAGAGGCTGTACATAGTATGCCTTCCCATGGATTCATATAAACATGGCACCCACCATTCACAAAAACAAAGTGAAAGAACCAGTGTGTATTTGTGTTTCCTGTGATGCTTGCCAACTGCCTATGGATTGTGTGGCTATATGAGACCTGAATGAAACCTGCCATATGTGGTACCTGACCTTCTCAAAATGGAAAGTCCGAGTTATCTGCTGTGTCTGGGCTCAGAAAATGCGGATAAAACAAGGGAATATTGTGTATGATTCCACTCACCTTGTACTGCTTGCTATAAGTAGTGATTGGCTCATGTCTAAACCCTTGGGCAGGCAATGGCATATGCAGAAAATGGTGAACACCTGTGGCACAAAGGCCACAGTTAATGCTGAGTATGTTCATAATATTGACTCTGTCTCACATGTGAATGGCATAGCTATCAATATTATGGGTTCACAAAGCTTTATGACACTGTACTGATCCTAGAAAGTGATAGAAAGACATTGTACAAGTTGTGTTGTGCATCTACTACTGTTGCTAGAAAGTCTATAGGCTAGCAATGTCATAAAGTAGGGACACCACACATAGGTGATCAAATGCTTTGATGGTCTCTGCAATGCTAGATAAATGGTAGGAAATGAGATAAAATCAGCTGACTGTTGTAGGCCAATGCATGACAGTACATCTCAGATGTGCTAATGCAGAGTTCACAGCCTGATGTCTGCAGCTCTATTGTCCCAGTCCAGTATAAGCATGTCTTTGACTGATTGTGTCAATATGAAGCAGTGCCAATTATACAGTATGATGGTGCTATGCTTGGTTGTTAATTGCTCATATAGTTTTTGCCTGGAGCATATCTAATGTCTGTATGCACTACCATCATCCTATTCTCATGCAATGGCCCTTGGTATGTGAAGATAGAATAGGCAGCTCTTGGCTTGTTCATATGGGCAAAAATGTATTGACAGTGGTGTCTGTTTGTGCAATGTCTACTATCACTCATATTGCAGTCTATGCTGTGATTTCTTCCTGATTGGGCTCAGAAGAAGTCATGGTTGCCATGGAAATAATGCAGACTTGCATTGCTTACTAAGCAACAGTGAAGAGGCCATATTACAATGGACTTCTGAGCCAATATATGGCTGTCCTTTTATGGATCTCTAGTCAATAATATGACTTTGGGAGTACTCTCATTTGCTGCAACTGTTTCCTTTTACATGTGATGATAAAATATCAGCTACTCATGTTGGGTCCTTTCATGTTATATGGAAAGTGGAAAAATAACACTTTAGACCCAGGTGTGAACATGTGTGATATTTGAACAGCATTGGAAATATGTGGCAGTGTGCCTACCAGTACACCATTTGGCAGTTGATCCTGGGCGGTATCTGTGCTGGAGTAATGTCAACATGAAAAATATATTGTCTAATCCAAATATAGTACCATACATTGTATGTGCACACAAAATAATGAACAGTCAGCCAGAAAATGACACTGGTGATTATCAGTATGTCTGAAGACATAGAAATTCTTGGACTTATGATCAGAGAGCATGACCATTGATAGTAGGCATTACTAGAATACCCAGGAAAGGCCCATGTGCAAGTCTTAGTATGCAGTCTGTTGTTAGGGACAAGGCATTGAAACCCCTTTTTCTACAAGAAATTCCATAGATATGGTCTTTGAATAGGGTAGGCAGCAGGAATTGTTATCACTCCTGGGCTTTGTTATCTTTATTCTAGATCCTTTGAATGGACTTCATTTGGGGTTCACAATGCTTTCTGACCAGATTTCAGTGATCTTTTTTTCCCACATTGTTATTCTTTGTGGCACCTATTGGTGTATGTTCTGACCGGACTATTACCAAGTTTCTAGTGCTCTCCTTAGACCCCTTGTGACCAGATGCTTTGAAAGATATTACTGGGGTTCTATTAGCTCAGACTATGTTATCTATTGATATATTATCCCAGCTGGCAGGCAATCTATGAGTGACTAGTGTTCATAAGGCTGTGCTAGTGTTTCAGGACAACATGCAAGTGGTGTGTCATGAATCACAGAGCACATCCTTGATGATCAGTGAGAATTATTGGCACATCTACCCTTGCCTTACAATGAGCCTGTGAGCTTATTGTGCATCTTGAATGGCCTTGGAAAGTGGTGTACTGAGTCTTTTACTATTTTGTAGGTTTCTATGAAGTATCTAAAAGGAGTGGGGCGGCGGTGTCGATGTGGCGCGCGTAACTCGCGTGGTTTTCGCGTATGCTCACATGGGTTTCGCGTACGCCCACGAGAAACGCACATGGCGTCCACGTTCGCTGCATGGCCCGCTGATCGTCCGCTCTCTCGGTCGTCCGTTAGGGCGCTAAAGCGATCTCAGATCTGGTGCCACAGCCTTGACGATCGCGCGATCTGGGCTATCCGATTACTGCAGCTGCATGACTTGCTTTCTCCCCTCATCCCCAACTCTGTCTGTACCTGCATAGGTGAGTATTTGCATTTTCCCTGAGCATTCCTGTAGTAATAACTGCATTTCACAGTGTCTGCCATGAATCAGGACCAAAATCAGTGAGTAAATAGCCAAATAATCGAAATATGGCTAAATCATGTATATTAGAACCTTCTCTCATGCTCCTGAGCCACAGAGACTCAATGAGAGAGAGAATCAGTGAGTGAGTATAGATGCTGAATTGACTATGGCTAAACAATGCAATTCAGCAATTCCCACATGCCTGAGCAGCAGAGAGAGAACCTGTGAGTTAAAGAAGAAATTATATATTGTAGATGGCTAACAATGCACAGAAATTCACATATTCCTGAGCAACAGAGAGATGATCAGTGAGTAAAGAATTGTTCTATACTATTGTTGGCTCAACTATGCATTGAAGAAACCCTCAGAGAGATAATCAGTGAGTAAAATATTGTTTTAATCTCAAGATGGCTAATGTCTATGTATAACAGATATTCTCCTCACACTCCTGAGCAACAGAGACTCCATGAGAGAGAGGAGGAGCGTAGGGGTCGTCAAATGACTTCCCCCAGTGAGCGCCGTGAGAGGCAGAGAGTAAATCTCTCAGTTGGAAAGCCTGAATTTGCTGTGGATCCTCAACCTGGACCACAAGGGCCTGAGCTTGCCCATGCACATGAGCCCCAACTGGGCCATGCTATCCAGCTCAGAGAGGATATGCCTTTAAGAGACAATCAAGGCTATCCATACCCTGCTGGGATATATAATGCTGGACAACCTGGGATGTACAATACTGGGTATAACCCTGGGATGTACAATGCAGGCTATATGCCTCAGAATCTACCACTTGGGTACCAAGCTCCTATGAATTATAATCCTGTACATGCAGGTCCTTCACACCATGAGTATATGCAAGCAAATATGGCTGGGCCCTCAAATTATGGCCATGCACAGGGCAATGTAGCAGGTCCCTCTAACTTGAACATGGGTGTGGCATATGGTCAGAGATTGCCTCCTAGGAGAAATTACCTGCAAGAGGCTGAGTCAAATACAAACAGAAGCCATGCCCAAAGAGTGGCTGATAGACAGAATACAAGGCAATCTGCCAGGGAAGCATCTGTACACAGAGAACCCCATGTGGGATTGGCCAGTCATAGACAGCTACAGGAAGCTGCAGCTCATGAAGAGCTACAGAGACAAAGACAGTCTGAGAGACAAGCCCAGTATGAACAACAGGTTTTTGCCCATCATGAGCTTGAGAGACAAAGAGAGCTTGAGAGACAAAATGCCTACCAACAGGAGGTTGCTGCTCATCATGAGCAAGAGAGGTTGAGACAGCTTGAGAGACAAGCTCAGTATGAACAACAGGCTGCTGCCTATGCTGAACAACAGAGACTGAGACAGGTTGAAATGCAGGCTCAGTCTCAACACAACTTCAGAGCTCATGATGAGCTTCAGTTGCAGAGACAAATTGAGCATGAGGAAGGTGAATTGGAATATGCTGAACAGCAGCAGCATGAAGCCCATGGCTATCAACAACAAGTAGATCATTACGATCCCTGAGGTACGAAGGTATCGTTCTTATGATGGACCACCATGAAACGCCTTAGTGATTCCTCCAGAATGGCAGTTTGTTCCCACAGTGCACGTGACATGCAGCCACCCCGATAAGCAGAGATAAGTAACTGTTAGTATAGGTTGCTTATCTGAGTCTGAAATTTCAGACTCCCAGACAACGCGACTTGGACCAACAGATACAAACAAATGCAGTGGCTAAGCACTCAGTTATGGATATGAGGCCCATGAAACGCCTTAGCAATTCCCCCAATAAGGAAACTGGTGAACATATCATGTGACTGGCAGCTTGGTGGCTCAATGCTGCAAGCGCTCACACACTGTAGTGCCTATATAGTCTCAGCCAGTAACAAGGCATAGTATACATAGTATACTCATCTGATAGTCCTTCATGCAGAGAGTATACAGGGATTTTACTGAGTGCATACAGTGGCTGGCTAGGCCAGGAAATGCAAAATATAAAAATGCACATGTGCCTCTGCAGATTCAAAGTACTTGTTTATGGCTGAAATATGTTCTGTATGCACACTGTGATATATATGGGTGGTTTAGGCACTGTGTACTGCTCAGTGATTTCTATAACAGAGCTAACAAGGTCAGCAATGGGTCATTTTACCATCCATTGCCATATTGTGGCCCATGGACACCATGTAATGACCAAAATTGGGACTAAAAGTAACCATGCACTTGTCTTTGATGTGTCTGTATATTTCATAGATTTTCTGGATTTTTCTGAGCCCCAGATTCACCAGTTTGTGTATGATTCCTCTTTGGGAAGGCAATATACTTCATATGGCAATTATGCAGCCACTGGCTTTGTCTTGCACACAGACGCAAGCACAGAATACATATATGCATCTATACTTACACTACCATCCTATGGGGTGTCCTCAACTACATGAGTAGTTCCTACAGTCAAGTAGCAGGCTTGTATGAATAAGCTCACTGAGGTAACATCAGTGATGTTACACAGTTATTGGAAATGCTGCCTTTATTGATGTCAAGCATATCTCATAGACAGATGCAATCACATTCCCTGGTCCATCTCCAATATTCTCTGATTTTTGCGCTTTTTCCTGGGTCTAAATAAGCCCATATAAGCAGAGTAATAGTCCGCACTTACATCGCTTACTAAGCGCGCGCTAAGCGCCCAGATGCCGTTCGGAGGTGCACCCGTGCGGAAAGTTGGCACGG
This sequence comes from Fomitopsis serialis, assembly GCF_022376445.1. Taxonomy (NCBI): domain Eukaryota; kingdom Fungi; phylum Basidiomycota; class Agaricomycetes; order Polyporales; family Fomitopsidaceae; genus Fomitopsis; species Fomitopsis serialis. The sequence continues at coordinate 186,096 of NW_025955025.1, forward strand.
TTGCACCTCCGAACGGCATGAGAGAGATGCCGAGCTGCTCTGATTGGTGCAACAGCCCCTTTTCTGCCCTAATCAGGCAGGCTGCCGAGGTTTTGGGCTGAGTTTGAATCTCAGCCACAGGCTCCTTAGTGGCACTGTACCTGCTGTACTGTGGCCCCACTAAAATGCGGAAAATTCCCAAAATAATCTATGTGATAGGTATGATGTCATAGAGTCTATAGCTGCTGTGACTTGCCCATTACCTTCACTGGTCATGGCACAATTCACAAAACAAAAAAACATGCAAATGCCTCTGTGCACATGAGTGCATCCCTTTTCACCTCAAAAGTCTCTCTTTTGAAGCCTATATGCTGCCCACAGATTCTCTGACATCTCAAACCTGCTAAATAGGGTAGCTGACCTTCCCCAAATGGTAATACCAATGCAGCTGCTCAGTCTGGGCTCAGAAAATGCAGATAAAACCAGGGAAAATTCTGTGCAACTGGACCCACTTGTAGTACCTGCTGTATGTAAGAAATTGATCCACTATAGGACCCCCAGAGGCTATGACCAGTATGGCTTGCCCATGTATAAAATTCAAAATGCAGAGAAACACCCCTACCTCTGTAGACATGATTAGGTAGCATGTGACTGGGATACACTGACTGAGCTCCAACCAACTGTTATAGATATCATAAGCTCACCTCATAGCCCTTCATTCATAGTGTCTATCATAGTTTCTTGAGAGAAGTGGTTGAATGAGTAGCAAAATGCTAAGATAAAAAACAGAAGTGACTCTGTGAATATGCATTTGTTCTGTTGCATCTGAAACACATGACAGATGTCCTCTATGGCCAAGTGTATAGTGTCCAACACATTGATGTCTCTGAAACATGCACAGCAGTGCTACAAATGGAGAAATATTGTCATAGCAAGTATGTGTTGATGTCCCAGCACTGAATAACTATACAGGACAATCCTCTCTACTTGTGAATATGCTCATAAATGCTCCACAGATCTCCTGGAATATTATCCGATTTTCCTGGACTTTTCTGAGCCCAAAACAAGTCAGATTTGCTGCAGTAACAGGCTGAACTTACATCGCTTACTAAGCGCCCGTTTAAGCGCCCGTTGCCGAAGCGGAGTCGTCGACAGGCCGGAATTCCGGCCTGTCGACGACTCCGGTCACTCAAAAGGGATTTTGGAGCACTCCCATTGGCTGGACTGCTGACAAATGTTACCTTTTAAAGTAATCTTTCAATCTCAGCTCTTCATGCCGAGTTTTTTGATGGCTTGAAGCCACACTACCTGAGCTCTTACTAGAGCCCCATTGAATGTGGAAAAATCCCAAAATATTGCTTCTCCATGGGATGCCCCTTGGGTACTGACAAGGGTGCCCAGATTAGGTGTTCTTGTTGTTTTTCACAGAGTACTGACCTTGGCAAGTGATACTGGGGATATAAGCAAATGTTGGTGTGTGTATGATGCTTGTACAAGACAGTTCCACATGTATGGGCTATGTGAGGTGGAGGATATCAAACATACAAAACTCCATATATGGTTAGTCCCCTGCCCACTTGGGAAGTGGGCCATGCATGGCCTCTGCAGGACTGGATAATTAGCAGGAAAATCAGAGAAAAATCAGATAGTACTATGAATTCATATTGAGTTGACTGTTGAGGCTCCAATATGGCAGAAAACATATGATAGTGCAGAATGACCCATGCATAGCCAGATACAAGACACTCTGTCAGTGAGTCTTGGTCCATCTTGTAAGAACCAGTATCACCTCAGGGACTGGCAATTCCAGACAGGATCCTAGGCTATTCTGTTTGGTTCAGCTATTCAATAGGCCCTGCAAAGGCAGGCTATTGGGCTGAGTTTGAATGCAAGCCACAAGCTCATTAGTGACAATGTATTTGCTGTGCTATGGTCTCCCAAAAAATCAAAAACAATTGGGAATATTCCCAGTCATGTATATGATGTCAGAGAGGCTGTACATAGTATGCCTTCCCATGGATTCATATAAACATGGCACCCACCATTCACAAAGCAAAATAAAATACATATGCCTCTGTACACACTGGTTCTTTCACTTTGTTTGTGTTTCCTGTGATGCTTGCCAACTGCCTATGGATTGTGGACCTGAATGAAACCTGCCATATGTGGTACCTGACCTTCTCAAAATGGAAAGTCCGAGTTATCTGCTGTGTCTGGGCTCAGAAAATGCGGATAAAACAAGGGAATATTCTGTATGATTCCACTCACCTTATACTGCTTGCTGTAAGTATTGATTGGCTTCTGTGTAAACCCTTGGACAGGCAATGACATATGCAGAAAATGGTGAACACCCGTGGCAAAAAGGCCACAGTTAATGTCACATGTGAAAATATTGTGGGTTCACAGAGCTTTTTCACACTGTACTGCTCCTAGAAAGTGATACAAAGACATTGTACAAGTTGTGTTGTGCATTTACTACTGTTGCTAGAAAATCTATAGTCTAGCAATGTCATGAAGTGGGGCCACCACATTACCACACATAGTATATTAAAGTCTTTGATGGTCTCTGCAATGCTAGATAAATAGTAGGAAATAAGATGAAATCAGAAAATCCCATGACTTGATATTGTGCTGACTGTTGTAGGCTCATGCATGACAGACAGTACATCTCAGATTTGCTAATGCAGAGTTCATGCATATAGCCTGATGTCAGCAGCTCTATTGTACCAGTCCAGTATAAGCATGTCTTTGACTGGTCTTGTCAATATGAAGCAGTGCCAATTATACAGTATGATGGTGCTATGCTTAGTTGTTAATTCCTCATATGATTTTTCCATGGAGCATATCTAACCTCTGTATGCACTACCATCATCCTATTCTCATGCAATGGCCCTTGGTATGTGAAGATAGAATAGGCAGCTCTTGGCTTGTTCATATGGTCAAAAATGTATTGACAGTGGTGTCTGTTTGTGCAATGTCTACTAGCACTCATATTGCAGTGTATGCTGTGATTTCGTCCTGATGGGGCTCAGAAGAAGCCATGGTTGCTCTGGAAATAGCGTAGACTTGCATTGCTTACTACGCAACAGTGAAGAACTACAATGGACTTATGAGCCAATATAAGCTGTCCTTTTATAGATCTCCAGTCAATAATATGACTTGGGCAGTACTCTCATTTGCTGCAACTGTATCTTTTTACATGTGATTATAAAATGTTATTTACTCATGCTGGGCCCTTTCATTTTATATGGAAAGTGGAAAAATGACACTTTGGACCAGGGTGTGAACATGTGTGATATTTGAACAGCATTGGAAATATGTGGCAGTGTGCCTACTAGCACCCAATTTGGAAGTTGATCCTGGATGGTATCTGCCATGCCAGAGGAATGTCAATATCAACATATGGTGTCTAATGCAAATATAGTACCATTGTATGTGCACACACGGTCCCCCAGAAAATGACACTGGTTATTAAATACCTTGGGAGTGTGTCTGAAGATATAGAAATCCCTAGACTTATGACCAGAGAGCATGACCATTGTTACTAGGCATTACTAGAATACCCAGGAGAGGCAACAATGACCCCATGTGCAAGTCTTAGTATGCAGGCTGTTGTTAGGGACAAGGCATTTTTACAAGGAATTCCACACATGTGATCTTTGAATAGGATAAGCAGCAGTTGTTATCATTCCTGCACTTTGTTATCTTGATTTGATTTCCTTTTCATGGACTTCACTGTAGTATTCACAATGCCTTCTCACCACATTCAGGTGATCTTTTGTTCCTCACATTGTCATGCTCTGTAGCACTTCATTGTGTATGTACTGACTGGACTATTACCAGGCTCCTAGTACTTTCCTTAGGCCCCTTGTGACCAGATGATCTGAAAGCTGTTACTGGGTGACTATTAGCTCAGAATATTGATGATAATATTCCAGCTGGTAGGCAATCTATGAGTGGCTCATCAAGCTGTACACTATTTCTGAGTTTTCATAGGGCTACACTAGTGTTTCAGGTTAACATCCATGTGGTCCCTCATGTTTCACAGAGCACATGCTTGATGATCAGTGGCAATCATTAACACACATACCCTTGCCTTGCTTTTTCGCTACTTTTTGAGCCCTATTGTGCATCTTGAATGGCCTGGGAAAGTGGTGGACTGAGTCTTCTACTATTTCGATTCCATGAAGTATTTATGTAGCTAAGGGGGAGTGCACTTGGGAAATGCTCAAAAGGAGCATCCCTGAGAGAAGTCCAAACATTCATCTCATCTACCACTCGCTTCTGTACTCCTCTGTACCTTCAATAGTCCCAGACCTCAGTGATCAATCCTGCCCATGACTCTATCAGTCTTGATGGCACTCACCATGGTGGTACATTGAATCACATCATACATGAGCCCATTACTATTGGCTTGGAACTGTGGGCTGAGCTCCAATCCAGTAACATACCTTAGTATGGCTTTGTACTACTGGTCAGTGCCTGGTAACTGTTCACTTCAGTGTACAAATGGTGAGAGCAAACTGGACAGTCTTTGGTTGGATTCCTTGTATAACATGACAATTCTTGAAGGGCCTTTTTTCGGAATCCCTTACTGGTATACTTATCTGTCTATTGTTGATTGGTTTGTACTTGGGGAAGTACTGTCAACAATCTATTGAAAGACATCTGCCTGTATCAGAAGTTCTTTCTGATCAAGGGCTAATACTTGCACAACAGCAAGTCCCAGCTGAGTAGTTGTTACTGTAGTCAACCTCCCAGATTCCCCTTCCTTGAGTTCTAGTTGATCTACAGGCATACTTCTTTGCAACATTTCCAAGCTATTTTCTCTTTGTTGATATCAACACAAGCCAGTGATACTGTTCATTAGTATTCTGATAATATTGGTTGAAACTTGGCTATTCACCAAGTAAGAAACAGATCCATAATGTCTGTATTCTCAATGGAGAGTCTCATATGGAAATGCAAATACTTACTCAATTGGCATGTTGCTCATAATTGCAAACTATGATCCTCACATCAGAACAACATCATAAATTAGCAGGCTACTCTAAATGTTTATGCTATGAGATGGCAGCTGGATGGTGCAAAATGCGGAAGATATGTCAGTACTCTATGCAGGCAATATACTAGCAGTCTTGCTGAGCTTAACTTCTGATGTGGTGAAAATGATTTGTTCACAAACTGACATGTATCCAACAAAAGGGATCGTACTGCCAGCTATGGCCCTCTCCCCAGCAAGTACTTGGTGGATGCATGGGCTTCAATTGAGGCATCTAATTTGAACTGGATTAGGCACAATCAAAAAACCATAAGAGCTGAGCTATACCAAGGGCTGTTGGATGCAATGAATCAGGCTGATCAACAAAATGAACAAGTGAATATGGGTCAACAAGGACAGAGACTCATACTGCCATCCTCTCATGCTGGGAGTTCAAGGCATATGTACCAACTGTTTCAGGATTCAATGGCCATATGTAGGAGGAATAAGAAGCCAGATCTGTTCCTAACTATGACTGCCAATCCAAATTGGCCTGAGATTCAGGAAGCACTTTTGGAAACCAATTCTGCTGAGAATGATCCTGCTAAGCATCAGACTGCAGCTGATTGTCCAGACATTGTAGCAAGGGTCTTTCAGTTGAAGAAACAAGCTCTGCTCAACAAAATCAAAGATGGATTTTTTGGCAACTTAGCTGCTGATGTATACACAATAGAGTTTCAGAAGAGAGGTCTTCCTCACATGCATCTTCTCATATTCTTCAAGGAAGAACATAAGATCCATGATGCCTCTCAAGTAGACAGCATTGTCTGTGCTCAGCTACCTGACCCAGTTGAACATCCTCAGTTGTATGCAACTGTGACCAAGTGCATGCTACATGGCCCATGTGGTGCTGGATATCCCAATGCACCTTGCATGTCTGACAACAATACATGCTCTAAGAGATTTCCCAGGAGCTTTTGTGAGGACACCATCTTTGGTGATGATGGGTATCCTGTCTATGCCAGGCCTGATAATGGGAGGAGTTTCACAAACTCTAGGGGCCAAGTGTTCACAAATCAGGATGTGGTTCCGTACAACCCTCATCTGTTGGCTGAGTTTGACTGTCACATCAATGTGGAGGTCTGTGCTTCAGTGAAAGCTGTCAAATATATTCACAAGTAGATCTACAAAGGTGAGGGTATATCCATATACATCATATACATTCTTTCTAATTTTCTTTACAGGCAATGACAGGACAACTTTGCAAGTTGGCCAAGTGTATGAGATTAAGGATTATGTGGATGCCAGATACATTGGTCCTGTTGAGGCTGCCTGGCACATCTTTGAATTTCCCATGCATGAGGAAAAGCCTACAGTCTATAGGCTACCTGTTCATCTCAAAAATGAACAGGTTGTATACTTTGAGTCAGATGCTCAGGTTGAGGATGTGGTTGGTGAAGAGAGATCATCCAAGACCCAGCTCACTGAGTGGTTCAAGGCCAATGCTGAGCTGGAGGATGCTAAGAACCATCTCTATCAGAACTTCCCTGAGAGATTTGTTTGGGATCAGAGAAATAAGAAGTGGAAAGTGAGGCAGAGAGGCTTTGCCATTGGGAGAATGCACTTTGTCCATCCATCAGCCAATGAGAGATTTTATCTTCGTCTTCTCTTGACTGTGGTCAAAGGTGCTACAAACTGGAATGATCTCTACTCATTTGATGGTGCCCATTATCCCACTTTTAAGGATGCATGCCTTGCAAGAGGTCTCTTGGAAGATGATGGTGAATGGAGACAATGCCTAAGAGAAGCTACACAGCTCAGGACAGGTTCTTCATTGAGAAGTCTATTTGCAATCATTCTGTTGTTTTCTCATCCACTCAAGCCTGAGGATCTATGGCATGTGAGTTCAGAGCTGGGATATGTGATGATCTGAGCCATAAGCTGATAGCAATTGGCTATGCTGAGCCTACTGAGGATCAAGTGTGGGATTATGGGCTATATCTGCTCAATCAGATTCTTCTCAAGTCTGGGAAACAGCTAACTGATTTTCCTCCCATGCCTATGCCTGAGCATCCTTGGGGAGCTATTGCTGAGAATCCTCTTTTGCAACATGAGCTTGACTATGACTATGAGGCACTCATGGAGCAAGCTGAGGCTAATGTTGGCCATTTCAATGTTGAGCAATCTGCTGCATATGATGCTGTCATAAGCTCTGTGAACTTGAATGAGGGAAAGATGTTTTTCCTTCACAGTGCAGGTGGCTGTGGCAAGACCTATGTCTGCAATACTATTGCTGCTACTGTGAGATCTCAGGGAAAAGTTGCACTTTGTGTGGCATCTTCTGGAGTGGCTGCTCTACTGCTTGAAGGTGGGAGAACAGCACACTCATGCTTTAAGATTCCCATCCCTATTCATGAGACTTCAACATGCCGCATTAAGAGAGACAGTGAGCTACATGGAGTTCTTCGCCAAACTGGAGTGATAATCTGGGATGAGGCCCCTATGCAGCATAGACATGCATTTGAGTCAGTGGATAGAACCTTGCGTGAGATCATGGACAAGGATGTACCATTTGCAGGCATCACTGTAGTATTTGGTGGAGATTTTCGTCACACTCTTCCTGTTGTCTTCAAAGGCTCCAGACCTCATATTGTGGCTGCTTCCCTGCGCAGGTCACATTTGTGGAGACATATGCAGGTGCTTCACTTGACACAGAACATGAGATTAGAGAACAGTCCTGCCAGCCAAGACTTTGCAAAGTGGCTTCTGAAAGTTGGTGCTGGAAGCAATGTGTCTCCACAAAAGACAATCCAATTGCCTCAGAACATGAAGCTCCAGTCCAACACTTTGGATGGCTTGATAAATGTTCTATACCCAGGTCTCAGTGAGGGTGAGAAGCCTGATGAGTATTTCCTGCAGAGAACTATCCTCTCTTCCAAAAATGATGCTGTTGATCATATCAACTCTGTTGTTTTGGATAAGTTCCCAGGGGAGAAAGTCACATTGGCATCTGCAGACAAAGTCATTGGAGATGAGAACATCCATTATCCTATTGAATATCTCAACTCTATCAATGTGTCAGGCCTTCCATTGTCTAAGCTTGAGCTAAAGAAAGGGTGTCCTCTCATGCTCTTGAGAAATCTTGATCCCAGAAATGGACTATGCAATGGACAAGAATGATTCTCATGGACATCAAGCAAAGGGTCCTAAAATGTCGAATTTTGGGTGGCATTCATAGTGGCAAGGAAGTCTACATTCCCAGAATTAGCATTGAACCATCAGCTGAGGATTTGCCAATCCCATTGAGCAGAAGATAATTCCCTGTTCGTCTTGCTTTTGCTATGACTATCAATAAGGCTCAAGGGCAGTCAGTGGTCAATGTTGGACTTGATCTGCGTACAGCAGTCTTTGGTCATGGTCAACTCTATGTTGCTCTTTCCAGATGTACATCTGCAGACAGGATCAAAGTCCTATTTCCTGTAGACCAAGACAACACTAACACTGCCAATATTGTGTATCCTGAGGTGCTCATTCCTACTGTGTATGTCATTTCCAATTTTCTTTGGAAAATACTAACTCACATGTCTTCAACAGCCCCCAAGTCTAATGTATCCCATGTAGTATTTGTAGTGATGTCTATATATTGAACAATTGTTTTCTCATCAGAATAGGATAATGTTATACTCTGATATTCACTTTTATTAATTGTATGAAATTACTACTATGATATCAAGCACTTACATCCGACATTGAATGGACTGATGAATATGTATCCAAGGATGTAATGTTCAGAGTAACATGAAGCACAGAGTGAAAGAATTGCTGCCAGACCTGTGGCGAAGCCCAGGTCTGGCAGGCCCAAACATGTAATCTTAGGGGCAATATGGTGCACAGAATGAAAGAACCGCCACCAGACCTGTGGCGAAGCCCAGGTCTGGCATGCATTAACATTGTGATCTTATGGGTGACATGAAGCAGTGAATGAAAGACTTCGCCACGGGCTGACGACACTCGTTTTATGTAGCTAAAAGGCTGTGCATAAAAGGAGCATCCCTATGAGCAAGTCCAAACATTTATCTCATCTACCACTTGCTTCTGTACTCTTATGCCAGTGTACCTTCAATTCATCAGTGATCAATCCTGCCCATGACTCTATCAGTCTTGATGGCACTTACTATGGTGATACATTGCTTCACATTGTACTACATGAGCCCATTACTATTGACTCAGGAGCTGAGCTCCAATCCAGTAACATACCTTAGTATGGCTTTGTACTACTGCTCAGTGTCTGGTAACTGTTCACTTATGGTGAGAGCAAACTGCACATTCTTTGGTTGTATTCCTTGTATAACACATCAATTCTTGACAGGCCTTTTTCAGAATTCCTTACTGGTATACTTCTCCTCTGTATATTGGTTCCATCCTCCACTGTTGATTGGTTTGTACTTGGGGAAGTATTGTTAACAATCTACTGAAAGACATCCTTTGGTATCAGAATTTCTCTGATCAAGGGCTAATACTTGTACAACAGCACTGACAGCAAGTCCCAACTGAGTAGTAGTTACTGTAGTCAACCCCCCAGATTCCCCTTCCTTGAGTTCTAGTTGATCTAGAGGCTCTCCTTACTTCTTTGCAACATTCCCAAGCTATTTGCTCTATGTAACTATCAATACAAACCAGTAACACTGCTCATTAGTATTCAGATCATATTGATAAGCAACTTGGCAATTTACCAAGTAAGAAACAGATCCATAATGTCTGTTGCTCATGATTGCAAGCTATGATCCTCATATTACAACAACCTAATAAATTAGCAGGCTACTCTGAAGTGCAAAATGTGGAAGATATGTCAGTACTCTATGCATAGACAATATACTAGCAGTCTTGCCAAGCATGACTTCTGATGTGGGCAGCATGAAGTTGTTCATAAATTGACATGTATCCTACCAAAGGGATTGTACTGCCAGCTATGGCCCTCTCCCCAGCAAGTGCCTACTATCAATGGTCATGCTCTCTGATCATAAGTCCAAGGATTTCTATATCTTCAGACATACTCCCAAGATAATCACCAGTGTCATTTTCTGGCTGACTGTTCATTATTTTGTGGGCACATACAATGTATGGTACTATATTTGGATTAGACACTATATTTTTCATGTTGACATTCCTTGGGCATGGCAGATACCACCCAGGATCAACTGCCAAATGGTGTACTGGTAGGCACACTGCCACATATTTCCAATGCTGTTCAAATATCACACATGTTCACACCTGGGTCTAAAGTGTTATTTTTCCACTTTCCATATAACATGAAAGGACCCAACATGAGTAGCTGATATTTTATCATCACATGTAAAAGGAAACAGTTGCAGCAAATGAGAGTACTCCCAAAGTCATATTATTGACTAGAGATCCATAAAAGGACAGCCATATATTGGCTCAGAAGTCCATTGTAATATGGCCTCTTCACTGTTGCTTAGTAAGCAATGCAAGTCTGCATTATTTCCATGGCAACCATGACTTCTTCTGAGCCCAATCAGGAAGAAATCACAGCATAGACTGCAATATGAGTGATAGTAGACATTGCACAAACAGACACCACTGTCAATACATTTTTGCCCATATGAACAAGCCAAGAGCTGCCTATTCTATCTTCACATACCAAGGGCTAGTGCATTGCATGGGTATGAGTAACCCATGTGGGTCATGGGTATGGGTATGCATGGGTATGGGTATGGGTAGCCAAAATCTGACCCATGTACCCATGAAACCCATGGACTTCTGCAGTGCTTATCCACTGGCAGTAATCAATGTTAATTCCTAGCCAGGTATTCAGTGTTGTGTCACTCTCATAGTATGCTAGCATTTAGGGTATCACCTTTCTGAAGCTTGCTTGAAAGTATTTTGCAATAGTGGCAGTATGGTAAAGTCACCAGTCATTTTTCCCTCAAGACTCATTGACCATGCATGACATGGCTTTTGCCAATATTGATATGCTATAATCAAACACACAGATTGCTGAGGCCATCAAATAAGCAAATGAAATATCTAATGTGCATTGCAGTGTATGTGCTGTTGTGGCTCAAATGAAGAATTAGGAGAAAGCTCAACTAACCTTTTCAATGCACAATGATTACTGCAGTGCCATGTGTTTGTCAGTATGGTGTAGCTGGGATGCTCTACCAAACAATGTGACCATACTGAATCCTACTTACTTTAAAGCTGTCCTTGTTAGACAGCTGGTAATACTGTGTAATGCTTAGTTGGTCACCTGTGACAAGGGATCCTGATGGAAAAGAAATCAGCATGATTGCTATGTCACAAACACATTGAGATGGGCCTATATGCTTGTCGCACCAGCAGTACATACCTATGAGGTAGTGTTCATGCCTTGTTGGTCAATTCAATAAATTCAAGGTGCTCATGGAATGGTATTGACAGCGGCCACATGACCACTCAGATGACAAACCTTCTCAACATAGAGTAGGGCCTATATGCACCACTTAACAATTGGCAAGCTAAGCTCAATGAAACTGCCTTTTGGCATAGTCATTGACAGGCCTTGCCCCTTATTGATGCTATATTGGTGAAAAAGTAATGAAATGTGGGGATCCTGTGATGATATTGCTTAATAATCCTGATATGACTCTCTTCCCACAGGCTGTTATATGTGAAAGACACTGCTGGTATTGATGGAGCACTGCTACATCTTTCCTGTGATTCAGTTGTGTAGTTGTTGAGTCTGAGGTATATTTATCTGCTGACTGTTGACCTGTGATACTGCTATATGTAAACAGCACATGTTATAAGGCTCTGCCCATTGCCTCACTGTTCATATTTGGTAAAATATGTAAGATCTATGGATGTATACAACCTTGCTAGTTTCAATCCTCAGTTCTTGTGGGTCTGTGTAGCTATTTGTACTGTTATGACACACTTGTGTAACCACCAGAGTTATGAGTTGTAATACATACCTTGCTTCCATGATCTTTGTGCCTTGTTTACATTGTTTTCCCTTTTTGTCAGTTGTTCATCTTTGCCTATCCTGTATTACCTGCCCTTCAGTTCTTACTTCAGGCAACACACTTGCCCATTCTATTGTAGTTTAACAAGTGAGCATGACATGCAACAACACTACAAGTCTACAACTTGGAAAAAGGTACACCCCTGTGTATTGCTATGTTTGACTTTGATACACCAAACCTTGCTTTGACCCCTCCCATACCCACTCATGTTTCTATTGTTCTTGCATGTATGTGGGACAAAAACTGGAAACTCCCACTGTTGTGATTGACCACACAGTCAGTGAACTGGTCTGAGGGGTGCTCATCCTTGGTCTTGCACATAGCATCAATTTATGATGAGAATTCACCAACTGTACAGTGCCTGATTGATATTCTGGCCTCTGCACAATAAGTGTCATCATATCTTGCAAGCCATTGAGCATGAACTGCACATAGGACTACCCATAACATTACCCATACCCATGTGGGTATGGGTATGGGTATGCTCTGAGACACCCATGGGTACACCCATGCTATGCACTACTGTCTACAAAGGAGCAGAAGCAACTCCAGGCGCTGCTCAAGAGACAGTCCGTTCAGAAGCAGGACAAGGAAGAGGAACGTCAGGCTGGTGAGTACGGTCCGCACAGCTCTCGAAAACATCACCTGAACACATCCTTATTCCGACTCAGGGTTGCACAAGGGCGGCGACTATGACTCGCGAGGAAGTTCAAGGATCAGACGCTGAAGGTGAGGAGCCGTCCCGTAAGAAAGCAAGACACACTACGGATTCCGATGGTGAGGGCGGTGGCGACGCGGGTTCCAATGGCGAGGGCGGGGGTGATGAAGGAAGCGAGCCAGACGGTGGTAGCGAGCGGGACATACGAATGGAGAGCCCTTCTCCCCCTGCTCGGCGTACGTGCAAATTCATTAGTTCAGACGGTCCGACACTGACATATCAATTGAGCTAAACCAAAGCCAGCTTACGGGCGGTACAAGAAGGCCAAGCAGGACTCAGGGAAGGGAAACACATTGTTGACTGAGGCGGAGCAGCGTATCGCACAGACTCTCAGCGGTAAGTTACATTGTAAACTACGGGTTCAGATCATGGCTAATGTCTTTTTGTATGCTCTAGCGAAGGGCAAGGCTAAAGGCAAGCCTCCATCCAAGAAGTCGGTGGTAGTCGAGAGCCCGCGGGAGGTTTCTGAAGAGGAACATGCGTCCGTTTGCTCGGGAATCGGAAGAGGAGGATAGGACGAGGCGAGGGGAGATGGACAAGCAGAGCGAGAAGAGGAAGGATGTGCGTGGCGGGAAGAAGGCCTACGTGGAGATCAGGGTAGACAAGGTGAGTATCATATGTTCTGCGAACTTGACAGCCTGACATATTCGTCAGTCCCCGTCACAGAAAAAGAAGGCAGCAAAGAGCAAGATGGTCGTCTCCAGTTCGGACGAAGACCAAGACGACGATAAGGTCAATGAGCTCGAATCTTCGGACAATGACAGGAGCTCCAGGATCCGGATGAAGGGCACGGGCAGTGACGACTCGGACGACCCAGATCATGCGTCCGACTCAGACGATGTCATGGTAAGTGTTGCTTGCATTTGATGTGGTGCGGTACTACTAATACAGTACGTAGGAGATTGCTCAGAAGGGAGCAAAGAAGAAGCCCAGAGGCAAGGGCTCAGTAGTGGTTCATGTGCGCATCAGGTCCTCAGACCTGCCCATCTATGTCCGTCCCATTGTTGCCGCTGCTCAGAGCTTCCTCCGCCTTCGTCTCACACTCGAGATGGCATGGACCAGCTACAAAGCCGCGCCCAGTTCCCGGCTGCAGGACAACATGGGCCTCGTTGTCCTCGCCCTGAAGGACGCTTGTGATATGTGTGACAAGGACGGTAAAAGGGTGAAGACTATGAGGACCGCATACACCGATCTGAAGGAAGCGAAGGGAAAGGAGGGAGACATTACGAGGAGAAATGTACACACAGTGGTAAGTGATGGACGTTGGTGTGAACATTATGACTTGCCTTCATTCTCAGCAGATCTGGAATGTGGCGGCTCAGTTCCGGAACGAGGTAAAGAAGAAAGGCAAGAGCGTGGTAGAACACTCGTACGGGCTGAGCAACCTGACGGTCACGCAACGTGTATTGCTCCCCCAGTGGCTCCTCAAAACTCACCCAATGAAGGTCAAAGGCAGCAAGCGTGAGATCCCGAACTTTGTGTTCGGTGACATGAAGATTGCCTGGAACACCAAGGATAAACTGGACAAAGAGGTACGTACTATCTGGCTAGACGTGTTTGCGGCGCGTTGTTGCATCAAGATATCTGCTAATCTTGACGGCTAGAAATGCTCTGTCAAGTCAGAGCGTCTGTTCAGGCATCCGGCGATCTCTGAGATCATCGTGCAGCAGTGGTTCCCGGGTTAGGGTGCCAGCATGGCCGTTGACCACTTCAGCGAGGTCACAGATAACCTCATTGCATTGGTCTGCAACTCAGTGAGTCTTGGATGTATCGCAGGTCTTCTCAATATTGAAATCTTGCTTCAGATCGAAGCAGCATTGAGCGAGATAGCGTTCGGGAACCCCGTTGCGTTCACGAACAAGCATTTCGCACCGAAGTAAGTAGTTCTCCGCACCTTTATGCAACATTGACCATTGAATTTTCACTAGGTGGGACGATCTCATGTCCATCCTCGAAGCTACGAAGAGAAATGCGCCTGACTACTACGCTGACATGAAGAAGCAGTTGTGGAGGCGCGTCAGGTAAGTGCACATTCAAGACCTAAGCTACTTACTGAATTAAGTCTGGCAGTGCCCGAATTGAGGGCGATGATCAGGAAGATTCCGACCAGGACGACAGTGAGGACTTCGTGAAGTGGAACAAGCTTCAGGACATGGTGCTCGACGCACCCACCACCCAGTCATCGTCTAACGCAGGCCGGGTGTCCTCGAGTACTGCCGCCAAGCCCTCGTCTAGTGGCAAGCCTACGTCGTCCGGTACTACGAAGCCCTCCTCTAGCGGCAAACTGTCGTCGTCAAAAGGGAGAACTAATGAGACACAGTGTAAGCAGACAGGAATGTTGTAGTACGGCAATCACTGACCTGAATCGGTGGTACAGCGCGTACGGATGCCGATGCTCCAGCGTCATCCTCGAGCAAGAGGGCCCGCGATGATGAGGAAGAAGTCGATGCAGATGAACTTGAACGTGAGGGTATGTACACACCTGGTCGCTCTCGCGGCCCCTACAGCTGACACGGCCCAGGTGACGAACCTGTTCCGGAGCCCGATGCTGCCGACACCTGATCGCCTCTGCTCGCCGTCTTCACTGTCTCTACTCCAAGGGTTTGAGAGCCATTTTTACTGCTGAAGTACACGTCTGAAGGCATTTTAGATCACTCATTACTACCACCATACCCACATCCTAGTCCTTGGAGGTAAGAATGACCTATTTTTGTTGTTGCATTCTCTTGTTCTCGTTGCTGTACCATCTGTACTTGTACTACTATACGTTGTTCTGGAGCCTGTTGTGTTCTGCTGTATGTAGATTGTCTGTTGTTGTACCAACTATAGGTGAAAGTGTTTGCAGAGACGTTACCATGCGGTCGATTTGGGTAGGCTGTTCCGGTTTGTCGGGTGTGCCCTGGTTAAGCTGTAACACCTACGACATTCTCAATTAGTATTTTATCAGTTTGAAGTGCCGAAGACTCACCATGTACGTCAAAGCCGCTATAAAATCGGTCTCTGTAGTGGTGTTGTTGGCCACCAGCCGGCGCACAAGCCTGAAATGCTCGGGCAGGATGAGCACGTAGGTTAAGTCCAGGGGGCCATGCATGGCCTGGCAACCCAGGGCCATGGGAGGACAGGCGTAATGGGGCCATCGCGCCCGCACCTTGGCCAGGTTGGCTGTGCTGGCAAGGAGGGCTACAGGGTGTTCAACCTTTTTACGTTGCCGTTGTGGGGCAGGGACGTAGCCCAGCCCCGTAAGGCAACATATAGTACAAGGAAAGGAACGGCACAAGGACCGGCCGTTCATTCAGAGAGCTACGAACGACTACAAGCCCAAGGGTACACTACGAAACAGTGTTCCCTCCGTCGAACATCTCCGGAACGGTGATGTCGATACCTTCCGGGCCTCCAACCGAACTCTCCTCCGGATCAACGTTCCCTCCGGCAGCACCCCCGAAAGCACCTTCTGGTTCGGTGATCAGGCGGACGGAACGGCCCAAGTCGTAGATCTCGCGGACTACAAACCCGACGTTGTTACAGATACGACCGGCAGAGGTCCGCTGCTCGCTCATCAACGCGCCCATCCGAGCATAAAGGGAGTCTTGGTTATCGGAAGCAAGCCGGAGGGAAGATAGGTGGAGTGGAGGGTCTATGAACTGAGGGGGAGATGGCGGGGGAGGCTGTCCGCTGGACGGGTCGGCATGGACCCTGTGAGGGGACCATGCGATGGCAGGATACAAGGCGGTCCCGGTACCGATATCGGAGGGAATGCCCTCAAACACGGCGTCAACGTAGGCGAGCAGAGAGGCCACGGAGGGAACACTGCGGGGGGACGGGAGTGACGCATCGCCGTGGGCCGTAGCCAGGGAGAACGAGTCGAAGAGCATGCGCTAGGTTGAGAGTCAAGCGGCGGAAGGGACAAGCGGGGGCATGCGTACCAGAAGCCAGCGGACGCTGTGACCCCATACGAGCCAGGTCCCGGGCGAGGACATATTGAGGCGTGGCTCGGCGGCCCGTTCATGTCGAAGCACCTCCAGCAGGAGGAAGTACCGGCGGATGTGGACGGTCGCGAGCGGGTTGAGGGGCACGGAGGATGACATGGCACGGAGGAGGGGGAGGATGGGAACCGGTGGGACGAAGTGAGACGGGAGGAGGGCCCGAGAGGAACCGGAGGGAACAGGAGGGTACGGAGAGGGGTGCCAGCGAGGCGGGGGCGTGGGATAGCGAGCCGGAGGGGGCATAAGGGAGGGAGCCGGGGACCGGGCGGGGGAGATCCTACCTACCTACCACCTAGGAGTGGAGAGCGAGCTCAACTGCGATTCCCTGCGTTTCTGACTGCGTCCTGCGTTTACTGCGTTGCGAATAGATCACCGCGTTCACCTTCAACGAGCACCGCATTTCCTTCCGGCTCTCTGCGTTTCATCCGGCTTCAACGAGTTTCTACGCGTTCAGCCCGAGTCCCTGCGTTGTGGGACGATTCCACCACCCTCCTCCGACCGCGCTACAGTGCTGCCTACGAGTATCTGAGCTCGTACGTCCCCTCCGGGACCGAATCGTCACATCCTCTTCCCATCCGCTTGCCAACAGCCCCCACCCGTCGTTTCTACCGACACCATCGATTCCTTCCGGTCTCTTTCCGACCCGGGAGACTCGCAACCTACACAACGTCTCCCAATTGATGGTAACCTCCCCAGGAGTTTTTCCCGGTGCTTTGAACGCATCCTTGAGGGCCCCATGAACTTGCATGACCCCCAGGAATCCTCCTTTTTAACCCGTCTCTGGTGCCCGTGCCTTTCCTCATCCTCTCCCTGATCCCCTTCCCCGTGCTCGCCCTCCCCCTCATTCTCGCCCCCCTCGTCCTCCTCGTCCTCCTCGTCATCCTCGCCCTCATCTTCATGCCCATTCCCGTCCTCATTGTCGCTCTCCTCAGTCTCCGCAGCCGTGGCAGCTGCAGCTGCCGCGCGATCGCGAGCCGCGAGCTTCTGCCACTTCTCCACCACCTTCTGGGTCGGTCTCTTTGGCTAGTGTTTGAAAGTCCGGTCCGGTCCGGTTATTGACGCCCATTATGGAAAGACCGGGACCGGGACCGGTCTCTCATTGGCTGCAACCTCGGCAGACTGCAACTGGACCGACTGTGACCGGTCTTTTCCAGTCCAGTCGCTGGAAATGACCGGTTGCAACTGGTTGAGACTGCATATCAGTCCCAACTGGTCATAACCAGTCCTGACCAGTCTTACCTCAGTTGCAACTGGTTCGATCTCTGCAATGGAAGCTACTCGCAGCCTCTTGCAGGCCCCGTATGTCGCTGACGAATGTGCCGATTGGTAGTATATTGAATGGTAATATATACATGTGTGTCTATATAGGAAGTCGTGGTGTTCACACCAGCAACACACTGCGCTACCGTGCCCTCCTCTTGCGTGATAGGCGACTTCGTTTGACCTCGTGCTCTGGCTCGGGTTCGTAATCGGAAGGTGCATCGGCGTCGGCGTCGGGCAACGGGGAGCAGGACGACGATGGCGAACCAAATGCTGAGGAGGTCGAGGTCGAGCATGAGGGTGGCGCCACAACAGTCGAACCCGCTATTATTGAGGAAGCTGCAGCCGCGTGAGGTGCGGGAGCAACGAGTGGCGGCGGAGGCACAATCTGGTCATCCATGAGCGTGGCATTGTCGTTCAACTTAGCCCTGGGGGAGCCGCATCCAGTGGCGTTGCCGGTTCCAGTGCGGCAGATGCACGCGGCTCGTCTGCAGCATCGGACTCTGCGACTGGTGCATTGTCCTCCACTAGGTCCTCACCCACTTTGCATCGTCTGCGTTCTCGCCGTCGGTGAGTTCGGGTGGCGGGGCACCCTTGTACGATGCAGTGCGAGTATTGGATCCGCTGAATGCACCGTCAAGCTCGCCGTCGTCCTCGTCGACGTCCTCATCGTCGGTACTGTCTTCGTTTTCGAAGTAGCCTTCTGGGAGTGACTACAGCACGCCCGAAGCGTGCGCAGGCAGCCCGTCGTCGTCGTCTTTGCGCTCGTCCGTCGAGCAAGGGTAGAGGCGCGTCGGGCAAGGCTTGAAGTGCATCAAGCAGGGGCTGCGGCGTCTCGAACGAGGGATGCGGCACGTCAAAAGAGAGCTGAGGCGCATCGTCGAGCGAGGGTAGAGGCACATCGAGCTCCGTACTTCGCAGCACGAGGGCTCGAGCGCTGCTTCGGGAACGGTTCGCGCGCGAGAGTTGAGGTGCGTCGAGCGAGAGTTGAGGTGCGTCGAGCGAGAGTTGAGGTGCGTCGAGCGAGAGTTGAGGTGCGTCGAGCGAGGGCTGCGGCGTGTCAAATGAGGGCTGCGGCGTCGAGAGAGGGCTGTGACATGTCGAGCGAGGGTTGAGGTGCGTCGAGCGAGGGCTGCGGCGTGTCTAGAGAGAGCTGAGGCATCGAGAGAGCTAAGGCGGGTCGAAAGAGGCCGAGGTACGGCGTTGAGCGAGGGCTGAGGTGTACAGTGCGACAATGGAGGAGAGGAACACGATGGGAATTAGAGGGATACGATACTCACCGGCCGACAACCTTCCCTACCCCATTCGCGCCTGACGCCCTCTGGTGCGATCCTTCGTGTCTCTTCATGTGCTTCTGCACACGTCGGGATAGCCTGGGCAGCCATTGCGCAGCGTCCATCTGCGCAGCCGGCAGGGCTTCCTGGTGAGGCTTGGTGCGCGTGCTGGCGTAGCCGTCTCGTCATCGCGCTGCGCGCGCGTGTTGGGCTGCTCGTCTTCGAGCAGTGATCCCACTGCCGCCGGGCGTGTGGCAATTCTGCACAGCCCGATACTTGTCTTGAGGGCTGCCCGCGCAGGTGATGCTGTAGCAAGTCGAGTGGCCGGATCGCGAGTCAGGTGGAAAGGGCACTGGGGGAGGATGCGGGGCATAAGTAGAACAAGCGAGGGCGCGGATGAGTGTGAATGAGCATGGCTCGGGGATGTAGCCGTGTCGGGAGCGAGCGGACACGCTGAATGTGCATGCAGAGTAGAGTACGGCGGGGGATGGTGGATAGGAAGACTCACCGCAGTCTGTCCGACTCGCCTCTGCGCCCGACCACTCTCCCTGCCTGTCTGGCTCGCATCCGACAACTGACGGTGGGGCGTTCCGCTGTCCGGCGTGTCGGCTGTAGAGTTCAGTCATATGGAAGGGGGTGACAAGGCGTTGCGGACGTACCTGCGATGCTTTGCACTCTCTTCCACTGTTCCACGATCACATCACCCTCCGCCTCCTGATCCTTTGCGTGGACTTTGGCTGTGTCCTGCAGCGCGACACTGACGTCCTAGGTAGCTTACCAGCTGAGAGTGGGGACGGAGAGAGAGAAGTGTGGTCGAAGGCAAGTCGAAGGAGATGAACCGCGCGGCGCGAGTTAGTGTTCTCGTGCGCCGGCGCCTTCGAGAGCCGCCCTCTACATCTCCTTAGCACTTCGTCAGTGCAATACCACCAGGAATGAACACTCAGGTAATGTGTCTTCACTCAGATTGTGTGAAACAGATTGTTTAGAAAAAACTTGGTATACCTTGTACGCACCGTTCTGGAGATAATTGAATACATTGTATACCAGTGCTATTCATACGAGAAGTCGCCGCCTCACCACTGGCACGGACTAGATGATTGCGAGCTCGTGCATCACGAAGTCATAGACAAACGTCCTCGCATTGCTACAAGTGAGAGGAAACTACTCGCTATCGTCCGGAACCGGTATACCGCATGCCGAATCCAACGCTGCCAACTCCTCGTCATCTACTAGCATATCCGCGAACCCTTGCAACACCTCAACCTCGAGGATCTCCATCTGCGCTGAGTTCCATTTTGCATAGTCGTATATCTCGGGCTTCCAAGCTGACTTCATCATCTGCAGCTCCTCAAAAAGCTCGGCCCCAGTGCGAGCTCGCTTGTCGGTCGCTGTTCCCTTCGCTCCGGAAAAGAGGCGTTTGCAAGGCACGGATGATGCTTGGATAGGGAGTATGTCGAGGGCGAGGAGAGCAAGGGTGGGGTACTCAGATGCATGCTCCTAGTGTAACATGAGTGTAGTGTCGGAAATGGGAGAAATCGAGACTCACAGACCACCACTCCACGAGATCAGTATCCTTCGTCACAGTCTCATGCGCCGCACCAAGGTAGTGTTCAAGCTCGGCCTTCCAACCTTCCACAAACGCTTCCGCAGCTTCCAACTTCTCTCGACGACGACGGTCATATGCAGATTCAGTTGTGGGGGTGCTCCGTGTGCCGCCAGCTTGAGCCGAGCTTCCGGCAGCACCCAAGGCTGTTTCCTCTGCATGTCGTGCCTGTCGTTTCTTGTAGTAATGTTTGACCTAGTACAGCAACATTTGTGTACACTGCTAATGAAAGGACAAAAGAATAACATACGGTGTTTTCGACAATCTTTCGAGCCTCCTGCTTCCAGTTCTTCGCATCGAAATTCCCCGCAGACCATTGTTCCTGCCGCTCCTCCTCGCCGCCCCACTCACTCTCTATGTAGTCAAGCTTGTAGTATGGGTGTAGGACTTGGGGATGACACTATGAGAATGCCATGCACAAATAATACGGCCCTGGGCCAATTAAGTGGACGTACCTAATGCGAGAACGTACACAGGTGATCTGTCGAGCGCACAATAGTACTTGTGCAGCTTCTTGATTGCATTGTCGAGGCCAGGCTTATAGGCTTGAAATTTCGGATTGTCACGCTTGCCTTCCCATCTCGTTAGAAGGTCTTCAAATGCTGGCAGAACTCGCCAAAGTGTTGGCGACTTCTCGTAGGAGAAGAGCTGATGAATGTCGTTCGCATCCTATAATAAGCACATTACTAATCAAAGCGCGTACTACGTCTGCAGGCCTCGCCTTTCACTGACCTTCAAGATATCGACAACGTCTTTGACGTGCTCCCAGTCCTGTTCTTTCAGCTTGAAGGATGACCATGGGATCCGCTTGACAATCTTGCCCTTCGCGCGCAGTGTAGTGATGGGACCAAAGAGGTCGTCTGCTGTATTAATGAACAAATTGATTGCCTACGAAACAGAGTCATCTCGGATGGTGGAACATAGATATTCATGGTGCTCACCGTGCGAAGATCATACCCTCCTTCCATCATACCCGATGACGAGCCCCATCGTGTGTTGTTGTGCAACGGAATTGTAACTGGAATACATTTCGAGTCGATTTGCTTCTGACAGTGTTCGAAATGCTCGATGCGCTGCGACGAGGCTTTGATCTGAATATGAGTAGAGATGATTGTGATTCATTTCCGAAGTGCGAGCACCGAGTGGTGCGAAACATCTCGTACCTTCACAATGAGTGTTTGCAAGAATGCGATGGAATCCAGCTTGCCACCTTGTATACGATTCTCCGTGTCACTTGGGTCATACTCCCAGATTGCAGTGGTCGTCTTGATGGCCGAGGTCTTTGTGACGAATGCCATAAAATCCTTTATGCCGAGCTGCACGATGTGACCCATGCATCTGGTAGTAGACAAGACTCAATGAGCACCCGAGATCTGTCATTCACGGTCAACTAGTTGTGACGGCGTACCCGAGTAGATCTTCGAGTTCATTCCAGAGCAGATCGAGCGCCAAGTGCGACTTTGAGACTGTTGCACCCATAGTGCTGTTGTTGGATGCGTTGTTGGCTGTCACATGCCCAAGCTAGTGGCATGTCGCACGGCGAACCGAAACAAATCAGCAAATCAGGACGTACAGCATAGCCACTTAATGACACACCTTGGACGAGTTCTGTACACCTTTCACTACAATTCCAACCCTCTCTACTGCGCCCATGAAATACATCCCCAAGTTTTTGCCACTGTGCTCGCCAGAGAGACCCTTGAAGGCTATGACTGCAGTACGCAGTTCCCATCGGTGAGTCTTCTCGTCGACTGCAATCCAGTGTGCCGTGATGCCAAGGAAAGCTGCCCGTGTGGTATCTGCAGACCAGCAATCAGTTGTGGTTGATATACGACCGGGCGTACCCTAGCTCGTGTTGTCGATCAGTACTGCATTAGTACACAACCATGGCAGAGCTACATACCTCGAAGTCGTGTCTAAGTTGCTCAATGTGTTTGACGAATGCGTTGTGAATGAAAATCTTGATGTCATGCGTTGTCGGAAGATCTAAGTTGACGGTTTGAGGGCGCATCCCAACTAGGCAATTCCGAAATGACGAGGTCTGTGCGAGTGAAAGTGACTGCAAAGAACCAGTCCGAAGCTTAGTATGAGTTCGAGATCTGGAGTAGCTTGTAGCAAGAACACGTACCTGATCATCGCAGACGATGTGCTTTGCCTCAAGCTCCAAAATTGTCTGGCGTGAGAACTCGCGAGGACCGCCAGTCTTGGACGTGAAGAAGGTGTCGAGTGGCTTCAGCCCTTTCTTGTCGCGGTTGGACTGTTTGAGCTCTGTCAGAACATCACGAGGAATACAGCGATGGTTCGGCTCGATGTTCGCGGCTTCGCAAGCAGTCTTGTAGGCTAACCAGTGCTGTTGGATATGTTGGCGACAGGTAGAGTTGGCACCGAGAAAGAAAGCTTTTCGTAGGCCGTGCTTCTTCACAAATGGTTCGTTATTCCTATAAAACCGATGAATATACAAGACATCAATGATAGACAAATGCACATACTTGCACTCGTTGCACCAGCGGCCTCTAAGAGTGTTGACTGTGCCGTCCGACTGCTTGAACCCGACCTTTGTCCTGTCGGAGAAGATCAATAATAAATCTCGTGTGGCATCCTTCTTCACAGGCAGTGTGCTCGGAGTTGATGAGGCTGCACGGTGTCGATTACCCTTGTCATTCGAACAATAGTTTTATGTCAGACTCGTCAGACACAGTCTTGACTCGGATGCATACCTTGTCTTTCCCGTTTTTGCTGTCTACCTCCGAAACAACATCCAATTCATCCAGCTCCTCGACCTCTTCAGGTTCGACCTCATCATCTGTTATATCAACATGACTCGGATGCTCGTCCTCGGATTCAGTTTCGGATTCAGTATTTGGCTGCTTGCGCTTGCGTGGTCGGCCAGTAGACTTGACTGCTTTGGAGACTCTGGGTATGTCCTCGCCAGATTCCTCACTGGAAGTCCCGTGTGGATGACGAGCTTTATTTGATTGCTTCCGAGGGCGTGTAGTATGGTGCTGGCTAGAAGCTTTGCTCGTTTTCGCTGTCTTTGTACCTTTGGAAGATTTGGTCTTCGAACGATTGCTGGCAGGTGGCATGCAGACCACAGTGACACGATTAGGAACAGTGAGAAGGAACAGCAAGACAACACGAAGACCAACTTGAAAATGCAACTGTATGATATGTGTTGTGCCATAAATGCAATAAAACAAATAAATTAATACATGAGCGGGATAACATATAGTCACTACAAGGATGGATCAGTAACATACTGCATTAGTGGCGAGACACTTCGCAATTGCTATTCTAAGTAAATATAAAAAGACCGGTCCTAACCAGTCCCAACCAGTCTTTTATCAGTCCTTGTGGCTGACACTGAAGTTGAGAGACTGCAACTGGACTGGTCAGGACTGGTCCTTAACAAGCAGTCCAGTCTGGTCTTTTTTTTGTCCAGTCCCTGTCCAGTCCCAGTTTTTTTCCAGTCCTGGAACTGGACTTTCAAACACTACAGCTGCCCGACAACCTCGAGTCCATGGGTCGGGCGATTCACAACATCGCTGTCGACCAGCGCCACACGCACAGCACCCTCGTCGGATTGCTTGAAAGCCTGCTCGAACACGTCAACACCGACCGTGGCTTCGACGCCAGCCTGTCTGTTTGTAGGGGTAGGGGTGGTGGACATGGGTGTGGGAGTCGAGGACATAGATACGAGAGTTGCCAAGGCCGTCACTAGTTAGTTTGACCTAGCCGTGTACTTGTCCGTAGTCCTACCAATGTAGTGACTCTTCTAAACTGCGTAACTTCGCCACTAAGGGTCCCGAACACGGATGCTTGAGCTTCGAACATCGGGTGGTTCCCTCAAACGGATGGGTAGCGCGTCGACTGTACTGACTTAGTATACCGTCGTATCGACCGTAGATCGCGTTTTTGGTGGGTAGGTGAGCTAAGGGCTCATCATCGTCAATCGTAACAAACGCACCATCCTCTCGTGCAGAGGAACTCATCAATCAGATCTTCGGTTGATGAATTCTGCAGGTTGTCTACGGTCCTGATGGGGAAGTGGTCAGATATTCCGTCGGTATCAACAACAACAATCCCAACCGAACCTTCCTCACCCCGTCGGAAGTCCCACCAGCCGTCCTTACTCAAAACCGCGATGCCGCCATCTATCGATATCGTGCCAATCGGGTGTCGATGGACGCTCCTCACGTTGGATCTCTCACAATACTCGCCAAGTTGAATGAGAGTTCTAGCTCGGATGACCAACCGGCAAGCCAACAATCCTCTCCCTGGCACTTCGATAATGATCTCAATGATCTTTACGCGGACGGGAATGACAGTGGAGACAAACAGGATCCTGAAGCTTAGAGGTCAACACGGACGTCGACCATAGGAAGGGGCTTATGTTACCAGGCGCCATGTTACGTACATTTCATTTTCTTTTACTTTGTATCTCTAACCACCTCGCATGCACAGGGACCGGTTATGTACTCTACCGCACCCAGACTACCATGTGATAGCTGACTCTTGCTGACTCCTTTCTCCATCATGATTACCACTTCCTTCGTCAGGGATGACACATCCTGACTCATGCTTACTGTACTATCTGACTCAGATTGTTTCTCTTGTATATATACATGTACAATAGGGGTCGGACTCTTCAGTTCGACCTGGTTAGCAATCAACACTAGCTTTCTCATACTGCTACCGCTTCGGAACTCGACTAGGACAAAGGGACTTGTGTCCTTCCTAGGTCTAAGAAACAGAACTCCTCTCAAAGTTAGTAGCCTTGTAAAGCTTGTGGCTTGTAGTGTTCCACTCGCCCAGCTTTGCGTAACAGGATGTGCACAGGTTGCGGCACATCGGTGGCTGCTCAGAGGCAAGAGTTCAGGCTCTGCCATGGCCGACTTTGGCTGGTGGCTGAAAGTGTGACATCTGCCAGCAGCAGAGATTTCATTCTATAGCTCATTTATCACTGGAATGATGGTCTCAGGGGGTGGTATAGACTCAATACATTGTGCAGAAAATGTTTCATGGAGATACAGTCAGCGCAGCCCGAGATATGCCCAGGGTGCTGACTTCTAGGGGCTGCTGACTGACTGGTCCAAAATAGTATGCCATGATCCATCCCATGCCTGTACACAAACTTTGAACAATGCTAATGTTTCAGTGTTGCCTGCTGGGCCATCCCCCCCAGTGAGACAAGGACAGTCACTATGCAACTCATTGTCTGGCCATGATAATAGTTTCCTTGCAGTCAGTTATGATTCTCGTTGTGCAAGCCCAGCCATAAAGAAGTGCCGGAGAGTTGCAAGTCAACGCAACTTAGGGTGAACATGACGGCGGATCGTTCGCCGACCTGTTAGACGTGTTCACAATCGCTTCGACTGAAGGATCGGACGCCATCGGATACACACCTAATGCACAAGAGTAGTAGGGAATACAGACCGTAGAACGACGTGCGACGACGATGATGAGAAAGTGTTTGATCAGAAGCCCCTCCCTCTGCCCCTCCCCCTTCCACGCCCACGACCGCGCTCGACCCCTCGTCCACGACCGCGGCCTCGCGCCTCGTCCTTTTTCCTGTTCTTCGGTTTCGGGGCGTCATCGACGAGCAAGGTGTCGAGAGGAAGGGCGTCGGGGAGGACGAAGTAGCGAATGTTGTTCCCGCGAATGGAGAGTGAATCCAAGGACGTAGGCTCGCGGTTGCGGGCGGTCATTTTGACGGTCTTGAGATGAGTGTTCATTTGCATGTCCACGCCTGCTCTTGGTTTGAACTGGAGACGAGCGGACGAGAAGGAAAACGCGTACCTGTGATCGTGCCGTGGACGATGGAGCCGTTTTTGAGCTCGACCGTGACCGTCTCATTGTTCAGTTTCATCAGGAATCTATCGCCTTGTCAAACGGGCGGTACCATGCAGGACGCAACACACACCTTACGAGCTTCATGGTGGGGGACGACGACGGGGACGATGAGGGCGGCGGCGACGGGGAGGATCAAGTCAACGCGGTGAGACGCCAGTGCACGTGATGCGGGTCGCGCCGGGAGAAGAGAGAAAAAGCCGGGGAGCCACGCGGGCCGGCAGCGATCGCCCGCAGAGTCAAAGCGCGGCCATAAGTAAAGCGTCGTCGCTGCCGTCGCCTCGTCGCTGCCGCCGTCGTCTTCGTCCCACCCCCGCCCTGCAGCCGTGCCCTGAGCTTAGGCCTCTCGCTGAGGCCGTCACCCGACGCCATCATGCTGCCCAAGGTCGCAAATCATCTACTGCACCACACCGCGCGTGCCATATCCGTCGCGCAGAACCAGACCGGCCACACCATCCGCAATGTCCTCCAATTGCAGTCGTCCTCCACACCGTCCACCGCATCTGGCAACTTCGGCGGCTGGAATGGTGCATCTTCCTCCCACTCGAATTGGAATGGTCGTGGTGCTGGCTCTGGCGGCGCTAAATTTCATCCCGGCGGTCGTTCATATGCTGGATACACGGTGCGTCGTGCAATCATCTTTCGAAGCTGTCCCACTCAACTGAGCTTATCCCTCAGGGTGCTGGCAGGGCTGTGACCCAGGCCGAAACCATCTCTGTGAATGACCTCAGCCAGTCCGCTGGCGATGATTCGGACGATATCCCTCCCGGCCTTCGTCGCGGTGCTCACTCTCCCAAGAGTCATGGTTCTTCCCTACCACCTCGCGCCCGGTCTCGTGCAGGTCTCACCGTCGTCCGGACAGTACAGTCTCACACAAAGTCTAACCGACCCTTTGGCGGACAGGTCGTCGTCGAGACCTCCTCAACCAACGCTGGATTGTCGACACAAGCGACCGCCCTGCTCCTTCACAGGCTATCTGCCCGAGATGTAACCGCTCGCCCGTATTCCACAGCCTCTAACGTTCAGACCGTCAGCGACTACCTCGACGTCGAGTCTCCGCCCTCTTCCTCAGCCAGCTTACAGCATTCGGACGCCTCGTATTCCAGGCCACCCTCTCCAGCTTCATCCTTGCCCACACCACCTCCCGAGGACGTGGAGGAGGCGCCTACCAATGAGACCGCAGATTACAAGGCTTTCGAGCACGCTGCTCAGAACAAGGACGCGCAGAAGGTGCATGACCTCGTTGAGAGCATGCACTCTCGTGCGACTCGACCCTCCGTCCAACTGTACAATGCAGCGCTGTCGTCCTTGCGGGCAGTCCGTTCTCCTCACCAATCGCTACGGTACATCCTCGAGCTCTACAATGCAATGCTGGCTCGCTCTATCGCCCCGAACTTCAAGACGTACACCACTCTTATACAGGCGTTCACGGAGCGCGACCGTGATGTACAGGAGGCATTGCAACGTCTTGAGAGGAATGTACGTTGGCAGACGACACTCGGCGGCACAGAGTCCATTGCAGACCGGAAACGCATCTCGAACCTACGCGCTGAAAACAATCTTCGCCCCGCCATGACGCTATTCCAGACAGCATGTGCTATTCCGCACACGAAAATGCCCCGGGTTATCTACCATGGTCTTCTCGAATCCTGTGCCAATCACGCGAACGTCGACGCCGCTATTCATGTTTTCGCCCACCTCGAACGCCGCAGGGATATTCTTCCTACTGCGCGTACCTTCCACCTACTCATGTCCGTGTACACCGCCCTCGCGGACTGGCAGAGTGCGAAGGACGTATTCGAAGAATTTAGGCAAGCGTGCAAATCTGGAAGAATCGGCGCCGTGCTGGATATTGAAGGCAGCGCGGAGGAAACTCACCGTCTACTGCGCCTCACTCGTATCAACGTCTGGAACGCCATGCTCGAGGCGTATGTACGGAGTGGGCAACACACGGCCGCCCTCGGTTTACTGGAGCAGATGCTTGACACCAAGGCTGGCGAAGCATTCGACGTTGCCGACGTTCCTCCTCCTTCTCCGGGCACTTTCCACCGCCTGATCGCATCGTTCTGTCAATCCGGCGAGATCGGCACGGCTCTGGCGTGGTTCGACAGGCTCTTGCTGCAAGACGTCGCTCCCCGTTCGCCTGACGACGCGTCGGTGAGCCCTTGCAGGCCAAACTCCTCCACGTGGGCGAGCATCATCGAAGCCGTTTGTCTGGATGGCCGAATCGATGACCTCATGAGGGTCATGTCATCCTTCGAGCGGCTTGCTGATCAGGACAACCTGATGCTCCACAGAAACGACATTTACCTGGTACTTCAGACGTACTTCCGCCATCTCTCGCTGCATCCGAACCTCGAGGAAGCTCAGGTCGTCTCGATCACAGATGCAATGTCTACTGTGATTGCACGTTATGGACCTGCAGTTCTTCGGTGTCTGGTGAACGACGACAAACCGCGTGAACTATGCGTTGCCCTTCCGCATCTGCTTTTATCCAAGGGAAGAGCGAAGGAAGCATGCCGCTTGGTGCTCTCCTACGTTGCGTTTGAGGGTCAGGAGCGCGGTGCGCTCTCCGAGGAAGTGACTTCGAGGCGGAAAGCTGTCCGTGACTTGGTACTCGGGTTCTGTCGACGTTGTTGCACGGAGACCGACGGGAAGCTATCCTTGCAGGAGGTGATTGGTCTCGGCAGACTCTTCTGGGTTATACGAGAGGCTATTCCGGCTGATGTGGCAGCATGGAGCCTGCAGGCCTACGCAGCAGCTCGGTCCAACGCTGATGAACTGCGTCATCTGACATTGGACGATTGGACATTCGTGGCCTTTGTTGTCCCCGAAGTCGAAGGCATCGTCGCAGTCGAGGACGTTCTCGGTGATATGGAACGTATAGGCATGAAGTTGACAAGCCTTCCGACGCATAGCCGTATCCGGCTGTTCACCCGACTGCGTGACCAGCGGGACGAGTCCTACGCATCCGAAACCATGCACCGTTATGACCCTGAGGCGGAGCACATCCTCAATTTGGTGGCAAGCAAGGACGCCAACCGCAATAATCTCGTCGAGCTTGCCCCGCCAAGCGAAGATTCTCCTGCCCCTCCGTTGGCCAAGGTGCAACACCCTCACAGCGCATTTGTCTCAGAGTTTTGGCCAATCCCCAATGCACGTATATCTCCAGCCGTCGCCTATCAACGGTTCGAAGCCGGGCGCGCGCGGAACGTCTACCCTTACCCAGTTGTCTTGTCTCGCCTGATAACCACCCTTGGTCGCGATCGCGAGATAGAAAAGGTGCGAACATTGTATGACAGCGCTCAGCTTGTCTTGCAGACATACGAACACAACAAAGAAGAACAGTCGTACGCTTGGTTCCTGGTCGAAGACAGCATGGTCATTGCTCTCGCCCACGGTGGCGAGTTGGACGCCGCTCACGTTCATCGGGCCCGCATCATCGAACACGGGGGAGTGCCCACTGCCGACGCGTATGGTGCACTGATTCACAATGTCAAGGACACGACGGATGACGCTTCCAGCGCCATCGCGCTTTACCGCGAATCGCGCGAGCGTGGTGTTATCCCTAACGTCTTCCTGTACAACACCATGATCTCCAAGCTCGCGAAGGCGCGCAAAGCCGACGATGCCATTGCCCTGTTCAAAGAGATGAAGGCCAGTGCTATCCACCCTTCGTCGGTGACCTACGGCGCAGTCATCGCAGCTTGCTGCCGGGTAGGCGATGTAGCGTCTGCAGAGACGTTGTTCACGGAGATGGCTGCTCAACCTAGCTTCAGGCCACGCGTCCCTCCCTACAATACAATGATGCAGTTGTACACAAGTACGAGGCCCGATCGTGCCCGCGCCCTTCATTATTTCGACCAGCTGGTCGCTGCAAGAGTCAAGCCTAGTGCGCATACGTACAAGGTTAGTTCAGGCTCTCGATCGTCGACGCCGATGCTCATGCTTCCGCATTGTAGCTTTTGTTGGACGCGTACGGTTCCATTGAACCTGTTGATTCAGCTGCCATGGAACGGGTCTTCGGCGAGATCACGTCCGGACGTAAACCGCTCATACAGGGCACCCACTGGGCCTCCTTCATCCATTCCGTCGGATGCGTGCAGAAGGATCTGGACCGCGCTCTCGCTTTGTTCGACTCGGTCGCCTCCCATCCCTCTACGCGTCAGTCGGGCGCCCAGCTGCCGGATGCAGTTGTCTTTGAATCGCTGATCAACGTTTTGGCTGCCCACCGCCGCGTGGACCTCATACCAGGCTACGTGTCGCAGTTGAGGACTTACGGGATTCACATGACGGCCTACATCGCCAATCTGCTCATAAAAGCCTATGCGTCAGCGGGGGACATCGAACGCTCGAGAGAAATCTTCGATAGCCTGGCTGATCCACCTGAAGGCATTGCAGCTCCGCACAACCACGCTCCCCATGATGCACAAAGCAGTGACATCTCACAGGTCCCCGTTGACGCGCCAGTATATCGTGAGGTATGTCAATGAAAGTTGTTTTCTTTAGACTCACGCTGATATAAGGATAGCCCTCGACTTGGGAGGCCATGGTGCGGGCAGAACTGGGTCACCGCAACCGGGATGAGGCCATCGCACTCCTTGACCGAGCGCAGGCAAGGTTCGTCATCACTTGCTCCCGGAGACGGCTCCGAGCTAATTTTAATTGCATTAGACAATTCCCCCCGGCCGTGTTGAATCGTATTAGTGGTATCCTCCTCGACGATTCGGTGTCTCCTTGGGCTGAGCCTGAGTGAGGTGCTGAATGTTGAAAGGGAGCTTGCATTCGGGTTGTGTTCATGTATGCTGCATCTGTCGTCCCATCCATCCATTGTAGCATAGTCAACTGCGCTGATACTGTATCACCTGGCTAATACGGACGAAAAGTACTACGGATTATCCTAGAACATGACGATGTCACGACGGCAAACGATATATATATAAATGCTAATCTAGCCTGTCCGATTTGCGATAAACCCCATGGCCTGCATCAACGTCTGAGCTGAAGAGCCGTCGTGCAAGGAAAACTACGACAAGTATACCGAGAACAATGAAGGACATCGTGCGCCAAGGGTACAGCAGCACAGACGACTCGATGGAAGTCAACTTGCCGTTCAGGTACTGCCACCTACGTCAGATTGAAGGATGATAATATGAGCGAAGAAACATACCCGAGCCATGCGTTCGACGATGTTCTCTGAATGTTTGTAGGGGATCGTTGCTGCCTGTGCGCCTTGGATCGCGGAGAACACGCTGGTGGTCGTGAGCTGGATCTTCGCGCCGTATTGATCCACGTCGTAGTAGACCAAACCCTGCGGTGGACCAAAGGTCACCAACGCCCTCCCGCATACAGCCTATCAAAACACCTACAGAGTGATCCGCAACGACGACCTGGACCTCCTTGTCCGCCTGGATGCCGTACATGCCCTTGAGCCACTTGGCCCACTTGTCCGCGTCCATCCAGACGAACGTCACGCCCGGCCCGCCCTTCGCGTTCCGCCACTGCTTCGCGATGCGCTGGACGTCGGCGGCGGTGGCTTGGAGCTGCGTGGGGGAGCCGCGGCGAGGACGACGAGCGGCTTGTGGGGCGCGTTCATGACGTCCTGGAACGTGTCCGAGTCGAGCGCCATGCTCGTCGGGAGGCGGTTCTTCAGCAACTGTGGGACTTATGAGTGCTGTTGGTGTGATTGCTGGAGAGTGGAGACTTACCCAGTCGACGAGAGCGGCCTTGTCGCTTGCCGACCGTGTTGCGGGGAGTCGGTAGACGGTGGCCGGGACGGCGTCGTGGTCCTTCAGTGCGAGAACCACGGCGGAGTCAGGTTGTACGTTGAAGTGTTCGTACAACTGGGGAGCCGCCGACGTGAAGACTGGGGGCGAGCCAAAGAGAGCCTGAGCGGCTTCTACGACGTCATTCTACTCAAGATATAAGTACGACGCTGAGGATAATAAATGAACGAGCTTACAACTACGGCGCCGTCAGAATAGGGATGAAGCAGAAGATACAGTACGGGATACTCCTCGATACGCGCGCTGAGGTCCTGATAGAACAGCTCCTGAATCGGCCTACGAGCGATTGGGATGAGAAGATATGCTGATCAAATACAACGGAGAACGCACGGTCCTGAAACCTTCTCCGCAAAGGCTTTCAGCTGCTCGAGCTTGCGCCCGCTAGTATACTCAACCTTGCCTGCGCCCTTGCCTCCGTAGTATATGAGCTGCGGGAAGCCTGGTACGCCCTCCGCTCGGCATAGCGAATCATGCGCTTCGCAGTTGACTTCAGCGATGGCGAGCTTGTGCTGCATCTTCTCTGCGAGCTGCGCCCAGATAGGCGCCAATTTTTTGCAGTGCCCACACCTTGAGTGCGACGGCTCGTTAGAGTGTAACCGAGGATCGCTGTCGAGAACATACCAGGGCGCGTAAAACTTGACGAATACGTGACCTTCGTCCACCGCGCTTTGGAAGGTCTTGTCGTCGAGAGCGAGCACCTTCCCATCCGGGTTGAGGTCCTTCACAGGAACAGTAGGCTTGTACGTATCCCTGTACTCTTGCACTTTGAGCTGGGGTACAGGGTCGGGTACAGCAGTAACGACCGGAACCTCGGTCGTCTCAGGCAGCGCCGGTAGCGAAGTCGGCTCCGCGTGCTCGGAGAGGTATGATGTGAGAATGTCGTAGGATCTTGGCTGCCGGTACATTTCGACGAACGCGCCATCGCGGTAAAGATTCATTTGAGGGTACCCGTCGACGCCATGAGCTTTGCAGAGGTCTGCGCGAGATGAGACAGCGTCTCGCGCTCGCATGTGTGGTGCACTCACCACCGTGGACAGCGCAGTTCACCTGCGCGAGGTGAATGCCCGGGTCGGACATGTTCGCGTTCTCTTGGACGAGCTGCTTCCATGTGGGCATGAAGTTGCGGCAGTGGCCACAGTACGGCGAGAAGTGCTCGACGAACCTGTCCGCAGCGCACGTAAAGTCATTGCTAGCACCTTTGAGGCTCCTGCTACGTACCATACCCCATGTGCGACCGTCTTGTCGAAGTCGTCGGGAGTGAGCACGAGCAGTTCTACCTCGTCCGAGCTGACCGGAAGCGCGGCGATGGCGAGGGTGAGTGATGCGAGGAGCAGCGAGGACGGCAGCCGGAGAAGGTTCGCAAGCCGCATTGTGGGCGACGAGACCAGCGTCGGGCGAACACTGAAATAGCAGTAGGCAAGAGACTTAGAGAGGTGAGCGGAGAAGACAAGAAACACGGCGGTGAAACGCGCGGAGACAGGCCGAGCGCAGCCACCGCCAGATGGAGATGGACTCCTTTCTCTACCCCCATCTCCCCGCCCGCGTCGCCCGCGTCCACCTCGCCCTCTTCGACCATGTCTCCAACGCTGCGCACATCAGAGAGCGCATCGTCCGCGCAAGTCAGCTGGAGGGCCCCGAAGGTGACCGCGAGCGCGAGGCCGTCAACTTCGCGTTCATCGACGCCCGTCTGGTCGGTTGACTGCTCCCATCTGGCTCTGTCCGTATCTAACAGATGTGACACTACAGATTACCAGCATGCTGCATCTGCAGACTGCGATCTACCAAGCCATCCTGGCTGAGGTCCAAGGTGCTCTCCGCACGAAGACTGTACACTCCGAGATCCTCTGGGCACTCAGTCCCAACAACAATGTGTGACTCGCACGCCCTATTCTCCTGGTCGACCTTCCGCTCAGATGAAATGGCATGACATAGATCACTGAAGCTATCAGGCGTTTCGGAGTCTCGGACAACACCACCGCCCTCATCGTTGTCCGCGTAGGCCCCTCTGGGGTAACGGACATCGAGGATCGCACGAAAGCGGTCGTTACAGGCGACCTCCTCCCTCTCTCGGACCTCACTAAGCTCACTGACTGGGCAACTGTCAGGAAGGTGCGTTCTTCGAAATGTCACTGTTCGTCGCGTTAACATGTCTACCCCGCAGTACTACAAGCTGAATGCCGACCCTGCGCTGAAGGCACCAGGCATGACCCCTGCACAGCAGCAACTGGCTGCGGACGAGATCGTCGTGAGCACGGTGGCCATGAAGAGCGTAGCTACCTAAATACCGTACCGTGGGCTGTCTTCGTGGGTGAATTGTAGGATGTACGCAGCTTTGTAGCAATAGCCCAACCCCCAATGTAGAATATCCCTATGCATGGCCTTCGACAATACTAAGATTTCAAGATGTAAGAGACGATCGAGACGTCAGGCTAGGCTGCGAACGAGATCGCCTCGGTCACGGCTCGCGCGCCTGTCTCGTGTATATGACCTTCCTCCAGCGCGTCGGCCGCTTCTCCAACCGTTCCGACACCATCCGCGCAGACATACCACAGATTCGTCTAGCATCCTGAGGGTGTCTCGCCGTGCAAGCCAAGATGTCAAGAGCTCTGAGAGTAGCACGCTCACTTCGGACTGCCGCTGCACGTCCTGCCCGCTACCCATGTTCGCGCCTGGAACTCAAGCCACCATGCGCGAGACATTACTCACAGCCGACGCAACAGACCTCTCAGGAGAGAGGGATAGGTCCGCGGTCGGGGTGAGTGCTTCACCTGTCAGCCTTGAATTATAGCCGCACAGCTCAAAACCAGGTCTTCACGCCAAAAGCTGCAGCTCTGTTCGTAGCGACTGGCGTCGGCCTCTACTTATACTTCAGATACGAGAAGCAGAAGTTGCAGGAGCAAAACGTGTGTCCCAGTTCACGCCTCCTCAGACATCCCTCACCAGGGTACGTTCACTAGAGAAAGAGCAAGAAGACAAGCAGGTCGGACGG